>NC_143565.1:112099038-112406346 GCF_054136105.1 Typopeltis vanoorti | reverse complement strand
ACGTCACTAAGACCTACATTAAGACAAATACTTAACAGATTTATTTTAAAAAATTAAAATATCTGCATAAAGTTAACAAATGAGATTAATTCTAATTTTACTACTGAAAAACTTTTTCGATAAGTGACTAACATTGTAATATGCTTTAATATGACTTTAAAATAAGATCGAAGATAAGAACTTCTGGTTGCCATGGGATGAAAACAATTAAGTGGTTTCGCTTAAAAGAGGAGAGTGTGAGGAATCGTTTTAGGGAGAGAGTGTTAGAGAGGATTTCGGATGGACTGGAAAGTGTACAAGATTGGTGGAAACATAATTCAAAAGTAATCCTGAGCTGTGCAATCGAGGTGCTTGGTGAGACATCTGGAAAGATTAGAGAGCAGAAGGAGGGTTGGTGGTGGAATAATGATGTACAAGTGGCAGTGACAGCTAAGAGGAAGGCAAAGCAGAAGTGGGATGAGTCAAGAGTGAAAGAGGACAGACAGGTTTACAAAGAGAGAAAGCAAGAAGCCAAGAGAGTTGTGGCACAGGCGAAGGCCATGGCATATCAAGATCTGTATGATCAATTAGAAACAAAGGAAGGACAGAGAAAAATTTACCAACTAGCGAAATGTAGATATAAAGCAGCTAAGGACATCTTACATGTGAGGCAGATCAAAGATGCTGAAGGAAGAGTATTATGGAAGGATGTGGACATAAGAAACAGATGGAAAATATACTTTAAGGGACTTTTGAATAAGGAAAATGCAAGGACTCACAGAGGAGATGGGCAGCCTTCTGAGGGGATGGTGCAGAACATCAGTAGAATGGAAGTGACGGAGGCCATGAAGAGGATGAGGAATGGAAAAGCGGTGGGCCCCGACAGAATTCCAGTAGAGGCATGGAAGGCACTGGGGGAAGAGGGAATTGACCTGCTGTGGGACCTGTTCATGAAAGTTTGCCAACAGGAAAATATACCCGAGGAATGGAGGGAGAGTACTCTTGTTCCCATCTACAAGGGTAAAGGGGATGCACAAGACTGTAAAAATTATAGAGGAATAAAGTTGATGTCCCACACAATGAAGATCCTAGAAAGGGTTCTTGATGGTAGATTGAGGGAGGAGGTGGAGATTGCAAAGGAACAATTTGGCTTCATGCCTGGTAGATCAACAACAGATGCTATCTTTGGGTTACGACAGATGATGGAAAAATATCGAGAGAAACAAAGGGAGCTACATCTGGTATTTATTGATCTGGAGAAAGCATATGATAGAGTGCCAAGGCAAGAAGTCTGGAGGTGTCTGAGGGAGAAGAAGGTGACGGAGAAATAAGTCAGGTTGGTGCGGGAAATGTACAGAAATGTGAAGACAAGTATTCGGACCTGTTTGGGACAGACAGAAAGTTTTCAAGTAACAGTTGGCTTGCATCAAGGGTCAGCATTAAGTCCGTTTCTGTTTAATATTGTGATGGAGGTGGTAACAGAGGAGGTGAGAGAAGATGCACCTTAGACAATGTTGTATGCAGATGACATCTTGCTGTGTGTAGATTCAAGAGAAGAAGCGGAAACTAAACTGGAAAGATGGAGAAAAGTACTGGAAGAGAGAGGTATGAGACTGAGCAGAAGTAAGACAGAGTATATGTGTTGCGCAGTGGGCGGTGGCCAGGAGACAGATCTGGAGCTGGAAGAAAATGTCATCAGGAAGGTGAGAGACTTTAGATACTTAGGTTCAACAGAGGAAGAAGATGGAGGAGCTGAGAAGGAAGTGGGATGCAGGATACAAGCGGGTTGGAGGAACTGGAAGGAGATGGCTGGAGTGTTATGCGATAAGAGGGTGCCGATCAATCTGAAAGGCAAAATTTATAGGACAGTAGTGAGGCCAGCTATGACATATGCTATAGAAACTGTGGTCCTGAGGAAAAATAACATTAGCAGGATGGAAGTAGCAGAGATGAGAATGCTTAGGTGGATGTGCGGTGTGACCAGAAAGGATCATCTGAGAAATGACTATGTCAGGGGAACAGTGAAAGTTACGAACTTAGGAGCGAAAATACAGGAGGCAAGGTTGAGATGGTTTGGTCATGTGATGAGGAGGGAGGACGAATATGTGGGAAGAAGGGTCATGCAGATGGATGTGCAAGGAAGGCGGAAGCGTGGGCGGCCAAAGAAGAGATGGAGGGAGCTGGTAGAAGAGGACTTGAAGATGAAGAACTTGGATGTGGTGACAGCCCAAGACAGGAAGGTGTGGAGGAGACTCATAACAAACAGTGACCCCACTTAAGTGGGAGAAGCTGCAGAAGAAGAAGAGAAGAAGAAGATTCATATTAACCCTATTTAGACATCAGGTTTAATATTTCATTCCTTAATGTTGTGTTATTTATAGGTTATAAATATGAATATAGTATATTCATTCGCCTTATATTTGGTTTTTATTATACTACTTATCTGAAATATTTTTCCTATTTACTTGTAAAAAATGTAATTATAAAGTGCATCTCTCTCTCTCTCTCTGTGTGTGTGTCTTTATACTGCATTATTTGTTTTAGCATTATGAACAGTTTCCTCTTTATCATGTGCTTTATCAAGATTAATAAATTTTTCAGATCGCTGCTAAATCATGAGAGTATAGCATATGTCTAATTAATATATTATCTGATTTGTTATAAATATATACTCGTAACATATAAATAACTATATCGATAAAATGATGGGAAAATATCAAGACATGGCGTGTTTCTTAGTTATTATATTTACTTATTAGTATTTATAATACTTTTTGAAACTTAAATACTTATGCCTATTATCCCTAACCAATAATCACCGTTTTCACTGATGGCTGCGAATTTGCATATGTTCACTAAATGGTTTGACTGGATTGTCGTTTGGGGAAAGCCTTGTGTGTGTGTGACTGAGAATGATTAACTCAGACTGACTTCAAAGGATAATAACGTCTCCTGTACCTGCAATTTCGAAAGTAGGTATTTCTAACCAAGTATTGAGTGAAGAAACTATTCATAATTTTTCCACGCAATTCATGAGAATACAAAAAAGAACAGAAATTCAGATTTCGAATTTAAAATGCACGTGTATCAGAGAATTAGCCCTCTGTATGGTTTTCAGGGGAAGTATTGACAATTAGTTCTGGAAAAGTATATATATGTGTGTGTGTGTGTGTGTGTGTGTTAATAAAGCAACTCAAATTCGAAGAAAGTAATAAGTAGTGTTAGCATTTAGAAAAGAATTCGTTTTATACAATGCTTATATCTTGGTCAAAGAAATTATGAACTCACACCTTCCTCATGTGTGGTCACCACAATAGAAGCAGTTGGTACTCCTCGCCCAACCTCGTTCTCTGCCAACATATGGAATTCGTATGCGGTATAAGGGCGAAGGTCTGACACAAGCAAGAAATTCTGGGTTCCAGGAACATTCACTTCGTTGAACTTCAAACTTTTAGGTAAACTTTCACCTATAAGTGGGAAATGTCAAAAAAAAATAATACCTTAATATTTATTTAAAGTAAATAATTTTCCAAGCTAGAACTAGCAATGCGATGTAACAACCAGAATTCAAATATTATTTTAAGAGTAGATATTCAATACGTGTTTAACATGCTGAACCCGACCTGATTTTATTTTGTAGATGACAAAATAGGAAGAAATGGGACTGTTTCCATTGTACGGGTGGTTCCAAGTTAGTCTGATGCTTCTACTCCATGCATCCGTTACAGCAAAATCTTGGGGAGTGCCTGGCCGTTCTGAAAAAAAAAATAGAAACGTATAAGAATTATGAAACCTCACACAGTTAATGCAGTATTTTGCAATATTATTTCTTCCTAGCTCTAAATTTTAAATGGTTTTTTACTGTATTACTTTCTCGACATGAAGAATTTAGTAGTATTTTTATCCCCTCATATTTCACTTGACTCTCTCGAAAATTATCCGCTTGAAATAAATAAATAAGTCACATATTAATTATATGTGATATGTGAGGAAGGATAGAAAAATGGGAATTAAACGCAATCAGCTCCTTGAAAATAATTTTGAATGATGCGATTGGAATTGGAACGAATTTATTAAGGGTTTTGTAAGTCTATATTTGAACACTGTTCAGTTGGAAGTCAAAATACAGTTGAGTGGCACAATTTATCTACATAATACAGGAAGAAAAAAATTGTTGATATCTTAAATCATTTGGTAACTAAGAGAGTCAGAGGATGATGTCCTTTGGTGGTAAGCAGATATATATCAGGGATAATCAATCTTCTTTTGATCACCTAGGAATCTCTGAGATTAACAATAGTAACTTTTGATTACAAATTTGTATAGTTTATTAGAATTCATAAGGATGTTCTCACCTAAAGTGTAGATTAAGTGGCTCATAGGGAGTGAATTATGATATTTACGAGAAGGGGATAGTTCGATATAATTTTCTGAATGTGCCTAACAGGATATTGATTAGAGATTTAATTGCAGTTCATAGTTTAAATTAAACATATCTGGTCGTGTGAAAGTAAGCATAAAAAACTTATTGTTTAATACTGACCATATACAAATATTTTAACATTCTTTGCCTACCAGTTTCGCTAGTAAACTGTCTATCTTTTTCAAGGCGTTGACGGAAAAGTATAAAAAATACTAGTAAATGCAAATTGAAAGGAACATAAAAACGTTGTAAACACTCTAGTAGCTAAGGTTGCACGTTCGCGTGACAGAGACTGAGTGGACTTATTGTTCTTAATCATTATCACGCATGCGTGTTTGTTGTAAACGCATAATGTGATTACTAGCTAGCTGTAGTTCAGATAGATTTAGAGAGAGGATGAGGTTTTTCCATGAACTATGAAGAATAGTACCCTGGTTTTTGTTGAGGTTTCCGCTAGTTTCTAACACTACTGCGGCTTCCTTGAATAAACGATGTCTATAATCGTCGTCTAAATATGGCATGGAGCTATTTTGCCACTCTATCGTGTTGTTACACGTACAGAAATGATGTGCTAAGCCGGAAGAAATACTTCTGTTGTGGTTTACATCACCAATGTGCTCTCTATGTATGATCTCCAAACTCCGTGAAGTTTGTCCGATGTAGGCGAGACCTTTTTTAGGATCACCAAAAGACAAGGTGCCATTCTACAAATATACAGGAGTATATTACATTCCTTGCTCCTGTGGTCTCGCGTACATCGGACAAACTTCACGGAGTCTGGAGATCAGACAGAGAGAGCACGTTGGTGATGTAAACCACAACAGAAGTATTTCTTCCGGCTTAGCACATCATTTCTGTACGTCTAACCACACGATAGAGTGGCAAAATTGCTCTATACCATATTTAGACGACGATTATAGACATCGTTTATTCAAGAAAGTCGCAGTACTGTTAAAAACTGGCGGAAACCTCAACAGAAACCAGGGTACTATTCTTAACAGTTCATGGAAAAACCTCATCCTCTCTCTAAATTCATCTGAACTACTACTACTATCTTCACTGGGCATCTACAGATGCCGTATGGTCACTCCGATGCTCGGTGATGTGCCACACCAGGCCTCGCCATGTAGTCCTGTTGTTTGCTTTTCTGGCGGCCTCAACTCTCTCTGAAGATCAGTCACTCCACACACGCCATCCATCCATCTCATTGATGGTCTACCCCTGCCTCTTTTTCCAGGAACTTTACCTTTTATTACTGTTCTGAGAAGTCCCCCTTTCATCCTTTCTATGTGTTCAAAATATTTTAACTTTCTTCTGTCAATATCCTTAAGAAGCCTTAAAGTTCTACTGATCTTTTCTAAAACCCATTCATTTGTACGCCTTTCAGTATATGATATCCTCAACAGCCTTCTGTAACACCACATCTCAAAAGCAGATATCCGTTTCTTATCTGACTTCTTTAGGTTCCAAGTCTCGCATCCATAAGTCGCTGTTGGAAAAACAACTGCATCCAAAATTCTCAACTTTGTTTCCATGGAGATAGATCCATCCTTCCAGATTTTAGACAGGTCTCTGACTTGTTTTAGCAATTCCTAACCTTTTTCGGACGTCTTCTGAACAACAATTCTTCACATTAATAATGGATCCCAGGTACTCAAACTTGCTGACTTGCTCAATTCTTTCTCCATTAAGGTACACTTGTTTCGAGCTTCCCTGTTTGTATTTCCTTTGAGAACCATTATCTTTGTTTTGCTAGGATTGAGTTGAGGTCCTCTGTTATTACTAATCTTGTTAACTTTGTCAAGAATTAGTCCTAGTTCTTCCATGTCATTACAAAGGAGCTGTATCATCAGCATACCTCAGATCACTGATCAATCTACCTCCTATCCTAAATCCTGTCCTGAGCTCATCTCATGCTTCACGCATGATGTCCTCCGCATATATACTAAACAAGTAAGGGGAAAGTAAACATCCTTGCCTAAACTACATCTGAACTACAGCTAGCTAGTAATCACATCATGCGTTTACAACAAACACGCATGCGCGATAATGATTAAGAACAATAAGTCTACTCAGCCTCTGTCACGCGAACGTGCAACCTTAGCTACTAGAGTGTTTACAACGTTTTTAATGTTCCTTTCAATTTGCATTTACTAGTATTTTTTATACTTTTCCGTCAACGGCTTGAAAAAGCTAGACAGTTTGCTAGCGAAACTGGTAGGCAAAGAATGTTAAAATCTTTGTATATGGTCAGTATTAAACAATAAGTTTTTTTATGCTTAGTTCATAATTTAGTTCATGTCATATTTAAGATATCAGAAGCTTGTTGGTCTTAGCTTAACCAGACTCTAATAGACAACATAATAAGAAAATTAGCGAAGAACAAAATTACAACAAACATCAGAAAATAACACAGGCAGAGTGGCAGAAACCTTAAGAGAGCAAAAACTCTCAGTACTAAGGAAGTTGAAATGTATTTCGCGGTTGGTTCTCTGAGGACAACCAACCAGTACGAAACAGCTGTCAGGTCAGTGAAACCTTTATAAAATGGACTAATAAAAGGCGAGTATATGGACGCTTGGGTAGCGCTCATGCCTTTTAAGTAGTCCATATTAAGGCGACTTGGAGATACCGAGGAATGCATTCCCGCATAGTTTCTACATTCGGCTTTGAAATAATGCTGGATCTAATATCCGCTTTACCTATGTAATTTTACATTGCAGAACTGAAGCCTTTTGGCTCTTTATTTTAGTAATCAGAAAATAACATTTACTCTTAGGGTTCAGAATGTATTGTATGTTTTTCAGCAATGAGTTATACAAGCAGCGTATTTATTAAAATATTAGAAATAATTAGACAGTAGTTGTTATAGCTGCAGTGTGGTTAATTTAAAGGATGTATAATGAATGTATTAATGTATGTACAATGGATGTTAAAAGGATGTATAATTATTCTCTATAGTACATGCACATGCTAGTGTTTATACCGCTTGGAAAGAAGCAACGGGAATTCCCATGGAAAAGGTGCATTGTGTCAAGTAACGTGTCACGTGTTTGCAGTCTGTACAGATTGGATAAATATGATGGGATAGGATAGCACGTGCAAGCTTATCTGTTCAGCATATTGCTGACAAATTGGGCCATATCAGGTCACCAACCAGTGATACCATACCGAGATGAAAGCGCAGGGAGTCAAATGCAAGTGCTACTTGCAGTGGACTACGTATCACAATCACCAAACACGACCCTAGGCTGCTACGAAGGATAATACGTAAAAACCACCATTCGTCGGCCAAATTGAATGCGGAGTTCCCAGCATTGACTGGAACACGAATCTGCACAAAACATTCAGGGCAGAGCCCACAATATGGGTTGTTCATGGTAGGATGGCAATATGCAAACGCCACATTACCCGAACCAACATGCAGCGTCTTCATTGGAGCAAAGAGTGTTAAGCAGCTGCTCTAACTACTGGTTTGTGGACATGAAGTCACCACACTTGACTGGCCTACTGAATATTTGTGGGATGAACTGGAGCGCCGGGTGAGGTCAAAGGATGTCCGTCCCACAACAGTCCAGGACCTCATTACATGCCTACAGGAATAATGGTCAAAAATTCCCATTGATCGATATCATACGCTTGTAGAAAGTATGCACCGTAGGATTGCCGCAGTCATCGCAGCGAAAGGAGGTACTATATCTTATTAAGTTGGGCGCCATAGCTGTTTTTCCTCACACTCTGGTGTTCGTTGACTTTTTTTACAAGAAGTGTATGTGTTTATTTATGAATATGTAATGAAACAGAAAAAACATGAATATTAAAATAAAAAGTATGAAAGATGAAATTTGAAAAGATAAGCTATATCGTGAATATATAAAAGCCAATTTATAAACGCATTGCGAATTGCAATGTGTCTGTATATTGTATCAATAGTTTTAATCGTATTGATTTGGATACAGTGGCAATTGCTAGTATGTTGCCAGCCTGGGTTGAACGAATGGCTAACGCACCCTCTCTCTAACCAATGGGCACAGATAGCTGAAATTGTCATTACATGGGAAATGAATTTCATTAGGAAATCTCCGTGGGAAACCACCGAGTCATTTACTAGAGGAATGAAGTGGCTTTAAAAGTTCAATATTTGATCTCCAAAGCATGTTTGCCAGACTAAGTAAAGTATAAATAAAAATTAAAAAAATTAATTACAAAAAAATTTATACCTTCCCAGGTTTGCAACTTTTCGTGGGTGGTAGTCATAAAAAAGGTTCATCTGCCGTGCAATTTTTTTCTCATCTCGTTCTTCCTCACTCTCATGTTAGGAATAACGATCTATCACGGCGAAGTAACTTGGTAAGTGAATTATTCATTCTGGAAATTGTGAGAATAGATAAATCCGAAGTCACAATTCCCAGAATGTGTAATGACGTTACACGTGCTGTAAATTAGGTAGAAAATAAGAATTGTGGCAATTGGTAGAGTTCATTATCATTATCAGTGCCACCCTAAATGAATCTGTATCCTAGTCTAAAGGTTAACAGTAACAATAACAACATCATCAATAATAGTAAAGGAATCGGAGAAGCTAACCCAGAAGACATAGCTATAAAGTAACGCAACAGATTCATGAAAAGTGAAATATCGTAATGAAAAAAAAGTGCAAGATAAAGCATGCATTCCTTTTTTCATTACAATGTTTCCGTACACATCAGTATTTATAACAATTTGCTTTAAATTTTTGATGAAGTCTGAATACTGCACATGAGCATATAATATACTAAAATGAGCTGTCTCTAAGGGATCAATTCTGTGAGCAAGAGTTTTCGAGTAGAAGGTTTAAGAAAATGTCAATGATGGGATCGTTTTCGATAACTCTCTAATGTTAGCAAAAATGTTGGAAAGATTAGACTTCTGTCATTTTTAATTTTAGCTCTTCAGATAACCGCTTTTATTTAATTATTAAAAGCTGATTTATAATGATTAATAATTAAATTTAAATAAAGGCACTTTAACACCATTTTAAAAATCAATATATTTAAACATGAGGGCAGTGTTCTGCAGTTGAAAGTGCATTTGAGCCGTAGAACTGTCAAAACTATGTGACTAGTAAACAAAACTACTAGTCATACAGACTCAAAACTAGGTGACTAACAATTCTGCTCTAAAAACGTAACACCAAGTTTGCGAATCCTTTCTTTACATCTTGATCTGAAAATACTCCTAAACTGAAAGACACCGTGAGAGGGCAACATATTTAGAATAGTGAAGACATTCAAAAGAAAGTGATGCTGAACTTGGAAAAACAATTATTATATTTAAAATATGAGTTTAATAAATATTTTAAACAGAAGGACCGCGTTTTCGTTAAGAGATGGATCAAAAAGAACGTGCTTATGAAGATTATTTATTAATAATTGAATGTATTAGAATGTCCTCAATAAAAACCAGAAATTCTGATGCTTCCTCACTTTTTGTAGACAAAATCATTTACCTTTACTGTTTTTTTATCTAAAGGATAGTACACACCTTTAAATATATTTATTATTCAAATTAACGCAATGTGTATATTAAAATGTATAACCTTATCGAGATTCATTTCACTAATTCTTTTCCTTACCTATCACACTAAGTCGAACCATAGTCATGCTGCTACCAAAATTATTTTTTCCAATGCACGTATAGAGGCCGCTGTCATTACCATCTGTTTTGTCGATGATCATGGAAGATGTAGTACCGTCGTCCGTCATCAAGTTAATGATTTTAAGACTGAAAGCAAAGTTTGTTTCAGTTACTTGAGTGTGAAATTCGGCGAGACGATACAACATTGAACAAATGATGAATGAAATAGTATGAATGCAATAATTTTAATTAATGGAAGCCAATTACAATAAGGACAATTACAATAAGGACAATTACAATAAAGACAATTACAATTACAATAATGTTTAGGACAATTACAATAAGTTACATTACGGTGAAATAAATTTGTGAGATTATCAGTCATGAAAGATTGACTTACCGGCCGTCGGTCGTTGTTTTTAAGTGATGCTTTCCTTTTTCCCAGAACAACTCTAAAGGATCGTCTCCCGTAACGTTACACATAATTTCCGTCCTTTCTCCTTTCTTCACTCTTTTTACAGCAGTTGACAACTTAGACGCAGGCGGAACTAAATCGAATGAACAGCGTTATGCTCATTTTATGATAAATGCTTTCTCTAAGTGTAAGCAAAGAAGCAAGCAAGTGAAATTTATTGAACTTACCTTGGACCTCTAAACGAACAGTCTTCTTAAAGCCTTCACCAACGCCATTCGTCACCTCGCATGAATAAAAGCCTTCATCTCCTTTTTTGATCTCCGAGATGGTTAGCGATCCGTCTTCTTGAGTCCTCCATCTACTCCCGGATACAGATTCCACTTGTTTCATAGTTAGCCCTGCAGAATATCATCACTATTCATCAGACACACTCGTACCATATTAAGCAGTTATATCAATAGTGAGCCATGCACCGACGTTTTATCTACAAGGTCTACATTTTTAGCGATTGCTGTCAATATAGATGAGGTATTTTTTTTCTTTTTATTTCTAATATTTCATCAGAAAATCTGATATTTTATCAGATTTTCTATTGTTTAATTTAATAGTTTCTCAAGTTAATTTGTTCATTTACAACAAATGGGTATTGTACTGTACGTTTTGCTAAACATTTAAATCAAAGCGTTTCGGTGGGCCCTGACAGGATCCCAGTGCAGGCATGGAAGGCGCTGGGGAGAGGGAAGAGGAAATTGGCCTACTGTGGGACCTGTTAATAAAAGTTTGTCAACAGGAAAATATACCCGAAGAATGGAGGAAAAGTACTCTTGTTCCCATCTACAAGAGTAATGGAAATGCACAAGACTGTAAGAATTACAGAGGAATAAAGTTGATGTCCCACACAATGAATATCCTAGAGAGGGTTCTTGATGGAAGACTCAGGTGGAGATGGAGATTGCAAAGGAGCAATTTGGCTTCATGCCGGGTCGGTCGACGACAGATGCTATCTTTGGATTACGGCAGATGATGGAAAAGTTTCGAGAGAAGCAACGGGAGCTACATCTGGTATTTATTGGTCTAGAGAAAGCGTATGATAAAGTGCCAAGGCAAGAAGTCTGGAGGTGTCTGAGAGAGAAGAAGATACTGGAGAAATATGTCAGTCTGGTGCAGGAGATGTACAGAAATGTGAAGACAAGAGTTCGGACCTGCCTGGGAGAGACAGAAAGTTTTTCAGTGAGAGTTGGCTTGCATCAAGGGTCAGCATTAAGTCCTTTTCTGTTTATTATTGTGATGGAGGTGGTGACGAAGGAGGTGAGAGAAGACGCGCCTTGGACTATGTTGTATGCAGATGATATCGTGCTGTGTGCAGAAAAGAAGTGGCAGCTAAACTGGAAAGTTGCAGGAAAGTACTGGAAGAGAGAGGTATGAGACTGAGCAGAAGTAAGAGTACATGTGTTGCAAAGTGGATGGCAGCCAGGAGACAGATCTGGAGTTGGAGGGAAATGTCATCAGGAAGGTCAGTGACTTTAGATACTTAGGTTCAACAATGAAAGAGGATGGTGAGTCTGAGAAGGAAGTGGGATGCAGGATACAAGCAGGAATGAGGAACTGCAGAGAGATGGTTGGAGTGCTATACGATAAGAGGGTGCCGATCAATCTAAAAAGCAAAATCTATAGAACAGTAGTGAGACTAGCTATGACGTATGCTATGGAAACTGTGGTCCTGAGGAAAAATAACATCAGCAGGATGGAGGTAGCGGAGATGAGAATGCTTAGGTGGATGTGCGGTGTGACCAGAAAGGATCGTCTGAGAAATGACTATGTAAGGGAAACGGTGAAAGTTACGAACTTAAGAGCAAAGATACAGGAGGCAAGGTTGAGATGGTTTGGTCATGTGATGAGGAGGGGGGGAAGAGTATGTGGGAAGAAAAGTCATGCAGATGGATGTACAGGGGTGGAGGAAGCGTAGGCGGCCAAAGAAGAGATGGAGAGAGATGATGGAGGAGGATTTGAGGATGAAGAACTTGGATGTGTCTACAGCCAAGACAGGAGGTTGTGGAGGAGACTCACCACAAACAGCAACCCAACTTAAGTGGGAAAAGCTACAGAAGAATTAGAAGAAGAAGAAGATTTTGAAAATAATGGTCAAATACTTACCTTAACAAAATAGATTTTTGGATCACAAATTAATTGTGTCTTTCCACATAGGCCTTTGTACGCTTTGGTCAAAAACAAAATGCAGTGATGGAAGATCTACCGTACTTTACTCAGCTCGCGTTTTTTTTTCTTTTCTTCTGTATTCGCCAAATTGAAAATTTTATGAAAACAGTCTCGTTTAAGTCTACTAGGGAATTCAGAGTAAAATAACACGAATACTGAAGCGACTTTTATTAAAAAAACAATTCAAGCAGTATTGAAATACTGCAATTTTTTAGAGTGTTCTACTTCTGAGTATATTCACATATTTCAAAGTGTTCGCCAATTTATTTTATCAACCACTAGTGTTGCATCCATTAGTGGTTGATAAAATAAAATATTAAATGAAAGTTTCATAAAATACACCTAAATATACAACTAACCTACTTATTTTATTTTCAGGGAATATAATTGTAGGTATTGATAATTTCGGTAGTTATTTTTATTACGTAGGAAAGAGGGGAGGGGGGAAGCACATATAAGGCCTAGAAATTAAACAGAATTATTTTGATATTCACAGCATTAAGCCTATAAAAATATAATTAGTTACAATATACTAAATAGAATATTAAATATAAAATACTAAAAGAATACTAAATAAATTTAAATGCATTAAATTTTTAATATATTTGAATTTATTTGGTATTCAACTCAAGTTCCTAAAAGAAAACTGATTAAAGTTTCTCATAGAGAATTAATAGGTCGGGTTTGATAAAATATAACATTTTGTAACAGAAGGTGGGAGATGGCATTACTAGAAATATATTACTTCATAGCATTCAAAGTGTATGCTTGAATATTTCAGTTTAGAAACTTATTGATTTAAAAAATTTTAGAATTGTTAAAATAATTTAAAAATTCGAAAAAATTGCTCCATTCGCACAAAATGTGATTTCAATTATTGATTTATGATTTCAGAATATAATACGTTTACTTAATATTATTATTTGCAATTACTGAAGTTTATTAGAAGAGAGATAAATTTTTGTGGAGAGAGATGGGAATTTGAAGCTTTGTTCAGTGCAAACAAATTTGTGAAATCACATAAGGATGAACCCTTAAGTCTTATTTAATGAAACAATTGTTAAGTTTGGGTGTCATTAAGCTATACTATTTTAGTTAGAATATATGCAGTTTTTGTTATATATATATACAGGGTGGCCATAATTAAGCTTCTCCTATAGAAAGCCTTATGTAGTTCGATTTGCATAAAAACCAGCAAAGCAGGTGTTGAACACCTGTTTTGCTGGCATCATAAGAGCTATAAAGCAAAGGAGAAACTTCACAAACACATTCCTATTGATAGCAGTGCTCATTGCGCATTACTTGTAAAGTTATTTTACCTTAACAAGTGCAATGCATCAGCCGCTCTTCGTGAGTTTGAACTTGCGTAAAGATCCTCTGTCAGCTAACGCAGTAAGAACGACGATTCGGAAGTTTTAAGAAACAGGATTTTTGGAAGTTCCACCTGACAGAGGACCGAAACCAGAGCCACAACTGGTAATTGAAGAAGTTTCCACAGAGACTGTTGATAGATCACACGAAAATGTTACTAGTAGTAGCATCGCCCGTGGAGTAGCGCGACGATTGGATATGCCTTATTTCACGGCATGGAAAGTCTTGCACAAATTATTATATTTGATCCATAAAAGATCAGCCGCATGCGATAACAGATACACAGTGATTATGACAAGTGACTGCAATTTGCGCTGACGTTTCTGGTTAGACTGGAAGTCGATGATGCTTTGGCCCTGGAAAATTCTGTTGGGAAGATGAGAATCATTTTATTTGAGCGGGGCTGAAAAAAGCCAAAATTGTCGAATTTGGTCTTCAGAATTACCCTATGAGCTCAAGGAACTCCCATTACTTTCACCGAAAATTACCGTTTGGTGGGCCTTACAGCAGATTTGCTGTGAAGCCCATCGTGACTGTCCATTTGGTGTCTGACACAGGTTTCACTATTTACTGACATTCCCTTCCATCAACTGCCAGGCGGTTTACCTCTTGCAAATTCTTTCCACACCATAAACCTACTCTTGTCTTGCGGTAATCGTCTATATATGTTGTCCATTCTACCGAACATCAAGGTTTCGATTTTTCTACTCGCAACTATCCACTATCCTGCATGTCAAAAAAGTACGTTTATTTTTAACCCTTTTCTGATTTACTTTCCTACACAGCTCTTCATACGTTATCTTTCGCATCCATCATTCGTAGAATCTTTGTACAGCACGTTCTGAGAATGCCTATATTCGCCTCAGTCATTTATTGAAGTATGCACATTTTAGTGAATGCCCATGCGCAATGCTTACTGCTTTACTTTTTCTTTTTTTCCATTGCTTACAGAGTACTTTCACTTTTTGTTATCTTAGATCTTATCTCCTTTTCACAGTCTACATTGTGCTTAAAGTTGCTCCCTAGATATGTGAAACCCCTGACCTTTTGATAGGGAGAAATAAATTAGATTTTTTTGAAAGTGTAAATTATTCGAAGAGTTTGGTGCATGGGAGTTATACAGGGTGTTTCAAAAAGAATGTCCCGATGAAGTCAGCTATCGGCTTGATGTTGTCCGTGCAGCAGGTGGAGGGCACATTAAGCATCTGCAATTGTGGTGAGTGAAACTTTAGGCCTTACTTCATACTTGGTAATTTATTTTGTAACTGTACCACATTTTCATTATTAAATATAATTATTTGAAATCGGGTCATTCGCTTTGAAACACCCTGTATAGCAGGTATATTAGAAGGCATTTTTATGATTATCGTCTAATTCCCGATTACAAATACTTCTATTTAATATATGTTTCTGTGATATTTTATTATCAAGGAAGTAACCGAATATTTCTTATATATGAAAGATCTCATACCATAAAGTATCGAGTTGTAAAGATATATCTTTTTCTTTACCTTTAGTTTTTGTCCAGGTTGTAGTCGGTGTAGGATTTCCTACAGTTTCACAACTGAGAACGACTTTTTTCCCAGAAAGTACTGCAATATCGTAAGGTTGCCGGACCCACGTTGGAGGAACTACAAGAAATGTAAGGATTAGTTTATTCATAAGAGGAAAAAAAGAAAACGCCACAAGCGGATTAAGTGTTGTGATTTGTTTTTAAAAGATTGATAGCACTGAGAAAACCATTCCTCGTTACTTACCCATAACTTTTAATTTAGTTGTGTAGCTGTCTGTTCCTGCAACGTTGCTTACAATGCATGTGTAGTTGCCAGCATGCTCTTCTCTCACGGACGCTATGATAAAAGCGGAGGAAAAATCATCCAGTCTGCGAACAGAAACATCTGAAGTTTCCACAAGGGGTAGTCCATTTTTTACCCAGTGAAAAGTAGCTGGGAGATCGCCTACACTGATGGCACACGTGATTTGATATCGTTCACTTCGCTGAAGACTCATCTCTAGTTGCATTGGGACCAGTTTCGGTGGGACTAACAAAGGAAAATAAAATAATCAATACTTTTCCCTAGGTACACCGAAAGGGACACAGTAACAACAAGAAATATTATTTTTTTTTGTTTTAATGTTTTATTTTTAGGTAAAATTTAGTTTCCATCCTCTCCGTATAATTACAATCTCATTGGATAGCATTCTTCAACCCATGTGATAATCGAGAAAGTTCATATCCAGAGTCTGTGTTTTCTGAATATCCTGAAGCGACCACGGCACATATGAATTTCCGTTCTTATTGCAACATCCTCTCAGCAGAGGGTCCTCAGTTTTAATGTAGGTGAAAGTTACAGAAACTGGCGTCAAGAAACAAGGCAGATACTCTTATGTTTCCCGTTTCCATCGGTTCAGTCTTTCGACAGGTGATTACAAAGAGATAGTTCTATGCTAATTCAACACAGTTGGCGATGTCCAAAATGGATGATCTGTTCGAGCTGCAGCTTACAGTCCTGACGAGCAATACTACTGTACATTGACAAGTACACCTTGCAGGTCATTATGCAGAAGAACGATACCGTTAGCGTCATAAACAACGATCCGTTACTTCACGTGTCTTGTAGGAGTTATTCCGACTGCTTTTTTGTTATCCCTATAACAATCATTTAATATCGTACAAATATCATAAAGAGAAATGACCCATTTCATGGTTTGAAAACAAGTTCTCAATTTTCCGCAAATGGTTTCGGACAGTCATAAGAAGATGCATTTCGTAAGCATTTTTGAATAGTAAGCTCATTGATTATCACAAAAGTTGAACCCAATGCTAATTTTGACATATTTACTTTAGAAATAAGTTCATTTTGACGTGCCACTGAAACAATCCAGTTATACAAAAAGTGTCATCACTTTAATTCGTTTTGCCAATAAAAGGGATTATAACGAAAGAACAAAAAATTGAAGTGGCTTAGAAAAGTTCCCCGTTTGGTCTCTAGAGCAGAATTTCCCGGACCGAAGGAAAAGTAATAAAAAATATAAAGAAATAATGAATTAAAAATATATATAGAAAAACGCTTTAGCTTCCACAGGGTACTATTGTTGAATTTCAATACAATTTGAAATTCTTCATAGTTGGCTTGATTTTTCCAAACATCTAAGAAAGATAGTAAACCTATTAGTGCATTAGTACTGTGAATGGGCTAAGAGATTTTTTTTAATTTTAACCATTTTAAAATTATTTATTTTTTGTACCTTTTTAAATAACTGTCCTACTCTAGAGACCAAACATGAAACTTTTTCAAGCTACTCCAGGCTGCTAATAAACAGGGTGTTCGTAGTACAACAGGCGAATCTTTCGCTTTAAGGAGTTTAGAAACACCCATGTCGGAAATCCAACAGCACCTTTTAATTAGAAAATATATTATACTCTAGTCCAACTAAGCTGAAAATATGAAGTCATCCACACAACTATATCAAGTGGTGAAATTTTAAAATTGCATAATAAGTATATCAAAAGTTGTGTTGCGTTTTTGATACCTCAGTTAGTCGCTCTGGTTGGTCAAATGGATCGCGTATCAGCTTTCCAACAGTCTGACTGCTGGCATGAACATTTAGATGGTAGATAAATTTCACTGCCTGGTGTGAGACAACCCTGATTATTGGAAGCTTGACGTGAGTCCGGAGAGGTTCCATATTCGGTTTCGAGTCAAGAGTTTTCGGTTTATCTCACCCTTAGCCCACTCACAGTACTAATGTAATATTACTGGAATTGCAGCGCTTAGTTGCTGTAAATCATATTAAAAATCAAACTTCGACCAATTTGTTTTCTTATTTATGTGTTTATCTATTTTTTTTTGCCTAACTTTGCAACTTCAAACAATCCGATTGAAGTCAAGGTTTACGTAAATGCTTTGGAAAATTTCAATACAGGTTTTATATACCAAATTTCATTAAATTTTATCCATCCAATGAGGGACTATTAATACCATTTTGAATCACTTTGGTTTCATTTGATTCACTTTGAATCAAATGAAACCAAATTAAATATCACTGACAATGTCTTGTATACATTCTAAATTATAACTCCACTCAGGATCGATGGAATTTAACAATAAAATTTGTTTTTATTCAAGGGTAAAATGATTGAAATATCTAATTTCGATATATGTTGTGGCTGAAAATGGTCCGATTGAACGACAAATTGCATTAATCAAATAAATATTTGTAAGGATTCCAAATAATAAATTTCAATAAAATCTATCCCAGCTTGAGTGATAAACTTGCATGCAGCCTAGTTTATCACCTGACGAAGATGCCGAATGAATTTAACAGGTGCTTATATTTACTAAAATAAAGAGCCAAAAGGCTTCAAAAGGAAACCTTATCAGAAAAGGAAAACTTATCAAAATGGACCAATAGGAGGCGAATATACGGGTCCTTTGAGCGTTCGCGCTTCCTATAAGGTTTGGCTGGGGGCAACCCGTAAGCTCGTAGTATGGCGGCGAGTGTATTCCCGCAAGCTCTCTGGTCAATTTTCGCATGAAACGCTTATAGTTTATGTATTCGGCTTTGAAATGATGGTGGATTTAATATCCACTTAATTTATATAGGTGCTAATATATTTTGAAAAATACACCTAAAAATCAAATCTTGGGGGAGACCACACTCCTACCAAGCGCGTCCCCCTGGTGGCGGATGGGGAAGCCCAAATGGGTTGCTCTGAATAAAGAATAAAGAGCCGTGGACCAAAGGATGTAGCAGAGGCATGGCAAGCTGACTACATTATTATGCCAGTAACTTTCATGAGCAGGAGAAAGTCTACAAACCGAGATAGTGCTACTGCGTACGGGACAAGCGACGCGCCTACTCAAAGACCACATAGAGTAGGTGAGAAATCAGCAATGTGGTCAGCCAAGGATGTGAAACATGTAGCCACCCTCAACATAAGATCACTATACCGATCTGGAAAATTACAATTAGCCCAGGAAAATTTAAAAAGACTGAAATGGAGTATTTTAGGTTTATCAGAGACACATTGGTGCGGAGATGGATTCATGGATTTACCAGAAGGAAGACTGTACTTCTCAGGAAGAAAAGATAACATACACAGAGAAGGAGTTGCATTATTAATTGAAAAGAAACTTACACACTCAGTAATTGAAATAAACCCAGTGTCTCCTAGAATAATAACAGCCAAACTTCAAGCAAAAGAAAAAGGTCAAACAATTAAAATAATCCAAATATATGCACCAGACAGTAACCATTCAGAGGAAGAAATAGAAAATTTCTATGAAGAACTACAACAGGAAATAGATAATCCCAAAAATAGAGAACTCATGATAGTGATGGGAGATTTTAATGCTAAAATAGGACAGTTCACAGCAGACAAAAAAGATGTGATGGGGAAATTTGGATAAGGAGAGCTTAACGACAGAGGAGAACAATTACTCCACTTCTGTAAAGCAAACGATCTAATGATTACAAACACATTATTCTATCAACGCCCTAATAATAAATATACATGGACATCCCCAGATGGTAATATAAAGAACTGCATAGACTATATCATCATAAACAAACAATGGAAAAGATCAGTAAATAATGTACGAACATTAATAAGTTTTGATTTTAACACTGACCACGAAATATTAACTGCCAAAGTGAAGATAAAATTCAACAGGAAAAACAATATCAGAAAAGAAGAAAACATCAACCTATCAAAACTAAAAGATAGCTCAAGCAGAAGTCGATTTTTAGAACAGATGTGCTTGAAAGTAAAACCCTCCATCTTCCAGAACAGCGGAAAATTCTGGGAAGAAGGAAAAGAAATAGTGTTATCAATTGCAAAAGACATTCTAGGTTCCAAACTCAAAATAAACAAACAGTGGATAACCCAAGTGGATAAATCATAGCTACCATAGAGGAGAAAAGAGAGGCCAAGATACTTGTAAACCAACAAAACAATGACGAGAATAGAGAAAAATACAGAGCACTAAAAATAAAGTTGATAACCTATGCAAAAAAGCCAAAGAAAAATGGTTAGAAGAAAAAGCTAAGAAATGCCAAGCATACCAACAAAACAACCTAAAAGTCTTCCATGATACTGTAAGAGAAATTACAAAGGAATTCTCAGCAAAAGCAGTAACAATGATGAACAACAAGATGACTGAAACCGGGAATATTGAAGATATAAGAAAAATCTGGTCAAACCATTTTAAGACTATCTTCCACCAAGGAAACAAAACTATAATACCAACAATAGAAGAAAATAATGATCACCCAAAAATTTTACAAGAAGAAGTTAGATACGCAATAAAACAGATGAAAAACAATAAAGCACCAGGCATTGATACTATCCCTACTGAACTGTGGTCATATGGAGGCAGCATATCAATAGAATATTTAACAACCCTATTCAATAAAATACTACAAACAGGAGAGATCCCAGATGACTGGAGAACTGGAAAGATCATCCTAATATACAAGAAAGGAGACAAAAGAGACTGCAGAAATTACAGACCAATCAATTTACTCCCTCACATCTATAAAATATTCATAAGAATTATACAAAATAGATTAAAAGACACCTACGAAGAAATGATAGGCATAGAACAAGCTGGTTTCCAAGGAAACTATTCAACAATAGACCAAATTTTCACATTGCACCAACTAGCAGAACTCAGCTGGGAAGACCATAAAGAACTATATTGTTGTTTTGTGGACTTTAAACAAGCTTTCGATAGCATCAACAGAGACATTCTTCTCAAAATTCTACTAGAAAAAGCAATAGACAAATATATAATACAGTTTCTGATAAAATATTACTCTAAGACAAATGCAATAATTAAAAAGGACACACTCACAACAGAACCCATAGAGATCCAAAAAGAAGTAATGCAAGGATGCCCATTATCCCCATGTCTATTCAACATATACTGTATCTAGAAGAAGTTGTAAAGAAAGCAATAGACAATGAGCCTGGAAACAATGTCAACGGTTTAAACATAAATAATATCAAATATGCAGATGATCTCGTCCTTCTTGCAAGAACCCCAAATGAACTACAAAAGTTGATCAACAAGCTAAACGAAACCTGTAAAACATATGACATGACAATAAATATACAAAAGACAAAAGTGATGAAAATAGGGAGGAACAGAACTACCATCTCAGCCACCCTAAACGGAGAACAATTAGAACAAGTAGACAACTTCATATACCTTGGATCAAAACTAACAGAAACAATAGATGAACTCAAAACAATCAAACACAGAATAGTGATAGGATGGACCACCATGGGAAAATTACAGAAAATCTGGAAAACAAACAAGATATCTAAACAAGCCAAAATCAAATTATATGAAGCAATAATTATACCAACAGTCATCTATGGAGCAGAAGCGTGGACAGTTAAAAAAAGAGAGGAGAAAAAACTGCTGGCATTTGAAATGAAATGCTTAATAAAAATAGAACAAGTTGGATAGAAAAGAAAACAAACATCACAGTCAGACAAGAACTATTGTATAAAAAGACAATAATAGAAAAAATTAGAAAACAACAACTGAGATGGTTTGGACACACTGTACGCATGGATGCAGACAGACTTCCTAACGTCCTAATCAATACTTTTCCAACTGAAAAAAGAAGACCTGGAAGACCAAGAATTACCTGGCTGAAATTAATAAAGAACATCTCGGGATGCAGAACATATAAGAAACTTTTTCGAACAGCAAGGAATAGAGAAGACCGGAAGATCCTGCTCAAGAGAAGACTCAACCCGTCTTAGACGGAAGAGAAGAAGAAGAAAAATCAAATTTTAATTTTTAAGAACTTGTTAATTTTCTTAATAAAATAACAAAATATTAACTCAATCCTGTATTGAGAATTAATGCTTGGCTAACAGGAAATCGTAACCAGTTATAATAAATTATCACATATAAAAAAGAATTAAAATGAAAAGATCTCTGTCAGCAGTTTTAATTTAATAAATTTTATTACATATAAATAAAACCAGAATTCTTAAATGTGATGTTCTAATAATTTTATCAACGTTTTGCGACAATGAATTAGATGTTAAATTATTCTCTTTTCTTTATGTCCACACATCGGGACAACGAACGGTTATGCAATGTTTCTGTTTTCAGATATCAGCAGATGACACTAGATCATGAAGACCCTCCAACGCAAGCGATCGCGATGGTTTTGAACCATGCAATTCGAGTTAGAGTGGATGTGTCATGAAAACAGCAGCAACAATTATAGATATTTTTAAGTAAATAATTTGATGTGTTTTTATTTAAGAGAGTAAATGGTTCGCGGCTATTGCAAAGCATTTATTTCACTGATTTTTTGTATAGGAGAATATATTATTAGAGTTAGGATTGAAGATTTGACCGACAGCTTCTGGATATACTCAGTCAGATATTAGATAATATATTCAAACGACAATGATCAGCCAAGAAATCTAGTTTTAAATATCCAAGTATTTCCCTTTTAGACATATTAAATCCCGTTTTTTTTAAATAAATATAAATGTAAGGAAATTTTAATATACTGATTATTAAAAGCATTACGGTCATAATCATGATCAAAATTCACAGAAGAAATTATGTTTACATAGAAACAAAATTGCCAATTCATTCACCATATAATATACTAATGCGAATAGTGTTCTTGACTCAGTATGAGAATAAATCCGTTATTATTAGAATAATTCCAAAAGAGACAGAGTGAATAAATCTTTCAAAAATGATATGACACAGGTGGTGATGACGTTTTGATTATATAATTAAGTCAAGGTTACACAAATAATGTTAAAAGAACTTTTTAAATTTTTTTAAAAAAAGAATCAATACAGAAGCATACCATCACTAGTTATAGTTTATTGTAGAACTGTCGGAAGCAGAATATGTATAAATGAATTATGTATTGACTAAGAGAAAGGATTAAAGGTCGGAACATAAAAAATACAACAAAATAGAAAACAATTTCTAAAAAATTGTTTTTTATTATTTTCTTAATGACTATTTATTTTATTTTTCAGACAAGAGAATTTTGCATAGAATGTCCTAACAAATTTTGACACAAAACGTTTTAATAAATTTCTAAGTTACTTATTTCAGCCATTAAACTAGTTATATATTTAAATATCCGTGAAAGTATTGCATTCTACTGGCAACTTTCTAATGGCATGGCCCTTTTCTTTCCTTTTTTTTAAAGCATTTAATAAATATAATTCTATTTATTTCTAAGAGAATTAGAAATATAATTCTGTGTAATTCTAATTTACTTAAAGTAAATCTACTATATTTGAAACAAATTGTTACAAAAATGTCAATTATTTCTTGTTGATTTAGAATAAATTAGCTATTAATCTCAAGAGAGTAAATCCAAAATTAATTTTGTAGCCAAAGAAAATGGATAACATTTTCAATTAATAATCATTCATTAGTTTTAGGATGACAATTATGTTTGTGAAACTCTTTGCTTTTGATAGCCCTAATAAATAATAATAATAATAAAAAATTAAGTTGATAAAAGGATACAGCTAGTTTGGATGGATTTTGGAAAAACAGAAGATATCTTCAGAAGCGATATTATTATTACTTCGAAGAAGAAAGCTTTCAATCAATACACCTTTTTATTTATACACTATTCTACTCAACTGGCATCTCTACTGCACGGAAATGTCTATATTCAGCCCACTAAAAATAAATAAATTAAAATAAAATCAAAAATAATAAAATAAAATAAAACAAAACAAAACAAAAAACATAATAAAATAAAAGAAAAGATAAAAGCCTGTCATTAAACTATCCACCCATTTTCCGCGTTTGCTTTGTTTTTATAAATAATACAATATGAATTATGCCTCTAGATTTCTAGCAGATCTCTTAACTACGTCTTCCACTTTTCAAGATACGCTATGTAATGAATTGAAAAAAAAAAAACTGTGCTCTTGATGTTAATATTTTCATTGAATTTGGTCAGGTCTACCTAAGTCTTCTCAATGAACTGCCACTGTATGGCCAACCTTCCATCTTCTATAACTAAGGCAGTCTTCTCTCCAATCGTTCGCTGACGTCATGGTGAGGGTTTATAATTAATTATTTATATTTCACAAATTAAATGCAGAAGTTCTCTAGTTCCCCTAAATTATATTTTGTTGCCCATCCTTTTTCTTCGATGCATAAATGATCTCCCACTGAATATCAATGGCTGTGTTGATGATAGTAATGATGGTACAAGTCCACTCTATCTGGTTTTGTTGGCAGGCTAAACAGCTTTATAGAATCTTGGTTTCATGTGAAGGTTTTGTAAAATATAAACTAGTATATTTATCATTTTTATATTTGAAAACAAATGGGCTATTATTAACTTCTAATTAAAGACTAAATTCATTAATGATAGGAAAGAGATTTTAATTAACTGTTATATTATATCTTGCAAGTAATTCCATTTCATTTTCTATACAAATAAAGATTAAATCAATGAACCCAAATTTATGTAACACTTGAATGTCTGGAAAAAATAATGGAAACACAAAAGTACATGTATATTAAAAATAGATTACATACGCAAATGTTTTAAATAAAATACAGATACATTTACAAATCTTCCTAACTTGTTATACACAACGGCAGTTCGTAGTTTACCGATTCTTGCATATTACCGCGTAAATCGTATAATGTTATAAATTATAATTAGGGTAAATTACAGCCAATCACACTTCCATGAAAAGAAAGTGGTATACGCTTTAATAAAAACAGAACGCCATTTAACTTTTTGGGACCTAATACACCAACGAAAGAAAAGTAACTTTTTTCAAAAATCTCAACAGACAACAATATACGAGGGGGAGAGGGAAAGTTCTGATAAACAGCTAGAACAAAAAATTATATTAAAACAACTGATATAACCACAAGAAAGAAAAAGAACAAATTATAATAATTTGCCGATAACATACTTATTGTTTTGTGTTGAATATAATTAGAATTTTTTTTCTATGGTAGGTAAACAATTAAATCTTATTAGTGCCTAAAACTGATTAAAGGAGAAATATATTTATACTCTACACGTCATACGCTGTAATAACAGTGATCTTAAGGTAGAAATATATTTCTAAAATAATATTTTTAAATAATATCTCATTGTTAAAACTATGAATAAAGCAGCATACATTATCAAACTACAAAAATATATTAAAAATTATTATCCATTAAGAACTACGAAAACATATCGTAAGGGCAACGTGTCATACTGAGTGCATAGGAGATGACTCATTCTCATCATCACAGCCGGTGAGTTCATAACGAAAAGTCCCATGGCGTCATACTTATGTATCTTTAAATAATATGACTTACCTTGAGCATTTCCATATACACAGAAATATATCATCCATACTGTGACCAGTGGTTCTAGCCCAGATAGACGTAGTTGATACAAAATGCCCATTATTATTTAAATCGTAGATGAATTTCGATATCACAACATGGCGGCGTTCCTGCATGTCTTCAAAGCCATGCGGCGAAGGAGAACCTCTTCGCCTCACCAATTGCTAAACACTGGACAAGCTTGGCGCTGTATTTAGTTCCATTATGAAGTGAGTTCGAGAATAAAAATATTTAGTAGGAACACATTTTAAAATTACTAGGTTCCATGTAGATTTATCTTTCATGAAAAACAATTTACACCTAAATAAACATCACGAAACTTTTGAAATTAAATGTCCGACATTATTGACATCGTCCTCTACCATGTCGAACAACAACAATAACAGATGGCTTAATTCCTAAACTGGACGTTTGATGGCGCTGCAATAAGTATTATTAAAAGGAAACAAAAATTTCGAAATTACGTTGAAATGTATTAATCATAAATAAAATTATTAGATAAATTTTATATCCTATGCTTTTAATCTATATTTTAAAAATTGCAGCTTTTACTAAAAGTACAAAGCTAAATTATATAGATAAATGAATTTTATAACAGCTTATTTCAGTCAGAAAATTTTGAATTTAATCAAATATACAATGAAAGAATTCTGCGTTTACTTCAGTATGAGGATTAAGAAATATATATTATATATGAAATTATTTTCTGCTAAGAATTATGATTAAACTATAATTTTTTTTAATATAATTTCAATAAAGGAAATTTAAATTATTATTAGTTTTAAGGTTTCTAACTGTAAGTCTGGATACCATTCAGATTTTAGTATTTACTGACATTACTTAATTGTGGTATTTTACAAAGTAAATGAGTCCTTTTTAGGACTTCCAGGGTAACAAATGGCAATGCTGTAGCTAATGAAGTTTTAACTGAGGCTCGGCTATTGCCGTTACCCAGCCATGACTAGAGCTTTTTAGCTCAATAACACCCCATCCACACAGATTTACTTCATTCAGATGACGGGATAAAGAGTCAAGGACTCAGTCCATCGCCCAGTTCTTTTAAGAACTTTAAGAACAAAGTAAATGAGGTGATAATTTATTATTATTTTTTTATTAATGTGAGGTCTGATTACGGTTCGATCTCAGATCGAATAAAAAAATATATATCCAGAGTGTTCCAGGATTTTCAGCGTATTTATTGATATTAACGCTGCTGAATATTCTCTGCCTTCTAGGAGGGCAAGAATCAAAATGCTAATAAAGAATTGTACAGTTTTTAATATTAAGCTGCATTGCATGTGGACATATACATAAATCGAGATTGTTATCCAATGTTTGTTCCTTCGAAAGCTGGAACAATAATTGGTGTCCATTGGCTGCATGAATTTACCCGAAATGAGTGACACTGGCCATGGGAAAAAAGAGGAAATGTTGAGTTGACTAATCACGCATGCGATTTCCAACACCGTTGCGAAGATCATTTCTTATTATTCAAGTTTGGATACAACTACATTGCTGAACTTCATAATGACGAGTGTCAATAAAATCAATAAGCATCATGAGATATTTTTTTCTTCTTCTTCTTCCCGCTCTTAAGATCAAATATGGAAAATTTTTCAAGCCACTTCAGGTCTCCAATAAAACAGGACAATTTCTCATGCTCAGCGATGAAATTTATCTCCCACCTAAAGACATCACAAACATCCCTACCCATGCCCACTTCACTGAAATAAAAATCATTATTATTAATATTCTTCTTATTACTTTTTATTTGTTGAACTCATTGCTGCGGTTATATTATTTTCGTCATGTAATTAGTAATACGGATAATAAATTCAGGTTATTTGTTTTTTCCAGTGACAGAAGTTGATCTTTTAGGGTCTCTTAACTTTACCTGCATGAAAATAAGAACGATGTGAAGATTAATCTTTCTTTATATTCCATATGCAAACTTCCCTCTCAAGACCTCTGCACTTGCTTACTTACTTACGTGATAGAAACGTGTAGTCGGAAAAGGTGTTCCTGTCCATTAGGGTTGTTATATAAAATTCAAATTTATTTTTATTCCTACGAGGGAGGAGGCTCTTTTAGTCGTAAATAATGTTTGGAAATCTATGCCAGCAGTGAGCATGAATTTTTGAGAAAACCGTATGAGGAACCGTCCCATTTTATTGGAGACTTGAAGTGCCTTGAAAAATTCCATATGAAGTCTATTTTGGAATTATTCCTTTATGCAACCATTTATGAAGCAGGTCATGTTCACTCACTCACTCATTTACTAGTAGTGTATTTGCTTCCCAACTCTTGTTTCTCTCTAATCTACTTCTTGATAAGACCGAACGTCACTCGTGGATTTTTGAATATGATATGGCAGATCTGCAATGCACTTTAAAAAATTAACCTTTCAGAACAGAATGGGAGAGGAAGGTTTAGCAAACCAAGGGTTTTTTGCTAGGTTGGCAGGAAAAAGACCCAGAAGGAGACCAAGATATAGATGGATTGATGCAGTAAAGAGTGCCTTACAAGGCACTTACAAGATAGAAATATAAGATCTGATAATGTATTTGTCTTGACAGATAACAGAATAATTTGGAGGAAAACTGTTGATCGGAAGTTGTGTAACTCTTTCATGTAGTACTATCAACAAATCCTGTACACCTTCTGAGGGTATATATCAGGGATTTGATGATAATCATGGTGATCTTCCAGAACAGCTTTATTGTACTGAGATGAGCGTTTAGAATGTAAGAAGAGATTTTTTAAATTTTGTTTTAAATTTTTGTTCTATGGAATAATATCTTTGTTCCATAGAACAAACAAAATAAAATATGAAATCGAGAATGGTGCTAAAACAAAATGACAAACTTTTTGAATACACCTGCCGTCCAAAAAGAAACCGAACTTTTCGGAAATAGAAGAAACTAGTGGCGGCACCTGTTGTATCTTTTTGTTGTAGAGAGCGGTAATCTTCATTAGTGTTGTGTCAACTATTAATGACATTTGTTTCATTAGAAGCCGAGTTATAGTGTCAAGAGTGACAGTATGTTTTGACGAACGGTCGTAAAATGAGTTTCAAACAGAGAACTGCCATTGTGTTAAACTTGGTAAACGTTTTACCGAACGCATCAAATGCTTCACAAAGCATACGGCGATGAATGCTTATCCCGCACTCAAGTTTACGAGTGATTTAAACGACTTCACAGTGGTCGTGAGACGCTTGAGGACGACGAAAAGCCGGGCTGTCCAAAAACTGGACTGAGCAAAGGTAACATACAAAAACATCCGAAATCGTCCGTAAGATTGATTGAGGATGAATTGAGGATTCCAAAATCAACTGTGCACAACATTTTGACCGAAAGTTTGGACCTTCGTAAATTGAATTCGCGATTTGTTCCCCTCAATTTGACCGACGACCAAAAAATGTATCGAATTGAATTGAACACTGCAAGGACTTCATTAAAACCGTTCGTGAGGACTCAAACTTCCTTGAAACGATCGTTACTGGTGAAAAAGTGGCGTTTTGAGTATGAGCCCGAAACAAAGTACCAGAATGCTGAGTGGAGACCACAAGAGGGGTATCCGAAAAACAGTCGCTTGGAGAAGTCAAAAGTAAAGAAAATGCTGATTTGTTTCTACGATTCCAAGGGCATTATCCACAAAGAATTCGTTCAGCCTGGCCAAACGGTCAATGGTGAGTTTTATCTCGAAGTTATGAAGCGATTGATAGCGAGAATTCGTCGCTATCAATCGCTTCACGATATTCATGCCATATGGCATGAATATCGTGATGCCCGACCGTTCGTCAAAACACACTGTCACTCTTGGCATTATAACTCAGCTTCTAATGAAACAAATGTCATAAACAGTTGACACAACAGTAATGAAGGTTGCCGCTTTCGACAACAAAAAGATACAACAAGTGGCGCCACTGTTTCTTCTATTTTCGAAATGTTTGGTTTCGTTTTAGACAGAGGGTGTAGATATAATCTGTTAAAACCTGATGAATACATTTTGTGGACTATTTTACAAATTAGCTGACCAAAAAGTGAAGAAATATAATAAATAATATCAGTTGTTTAGTTTGGACTTAGTCTCTCATTTATTGAAAAAATCATGCCTTACATATATCGAAGTTCTCAAACTTTTAACCTGGTGTCTCTGTGCAGAATCTGTCTGAATTTTCTTCCGTCCTCCCACAAATGGTTTTAAAAATTTATTATTCAAATTTTACAAGAAAATGCTTAATTATATAAACTAATTTGCATGATTATGTGTATTAATTAAATTTTATTAAATTTAATCAATACACAAATATTTTAATTAAAAATAATTTTATAATTTAATTTATAAATAAAGATTTAACAGACTACTTTGTTGAATTTTAGGAATTGGGATTGAAATACAATGCGATTCAAAAATATATGATATCCAGATTGAGATACTTTCTTTCAGTTTAATTTCGATAAATGCATAATATTAGACTTCATATTTTAAAATATTTGGTACGGAGATGAACGACATTTTAATGCTGTTCAAAATGCTATTATATCAACACATCCAACTCTCAAAGATCGTTTCTTATCGCTAAACACTAAACTTGCGAAACTGAAAACCGCAGATAATTCATGAGAACTAATTTATCACTTAACTACCTAACGTCGGATTCAATTCAGATTTTCTCTTGAACATCCGATAAAAATTTATTTCTTGATGATATTCACAATACCCAACAAAACTGTAAAAAATTACAATTTGTCCTTCAAGATCAAATATAGAGCTGAACTAAAAATACTTTCAAGAATGCAGGGATGGTAAACTCGAGTTTCCTGGAAGCGGGTCTCTATCACCTCCGTGCAAAACCAACAAGCTCTCCTTCAGGTGAAAAGCCTTTACAAAAAGTCCTCGCCTCATAGACGGAATTCAAACCAGGGTCTTTTCAACTAAAGGGTTCTCGCGATTGCCCACATTCACGTTTAGAACTTCTTCTACAAAGGACTTACATAATACTAAATGCTTATAAAAGTAATTTTTAACAATTTTTCTTAAATTCCTGGTAGTATTTCTTGAAAGTTTTCAACTTTGATCCTTTGAGCGTGGAGAGTTAAGAAAGAATGACCATGCCATCATTATGGGCTTCTACATGAGTTAGTAAAGCATTAACAGAATAGCTTATATACATGATGATTAGAACTGTAACATAAACATGCAAAGTTAAATTTTATGTTCAAATTGAAATATTTTATTAAGAAAAATGAACTCACCTGGATCTGCAGACGGTAAGGGTATCGCTTCATTCATGTAAAAACAAACGGCCAAAGGAACTGTCGTGATAACAATATATTGTACGTAACAAAAAAGGACAATAACGGTCAGCTAAAGGAATTATTTCGTCCCGATTCTCTTCCACCTCCTTCTTCTTCTTTTATACTTTCGGAGAAGAGAGTATTACAGATAATAAAACTATTCTTGATCTGGAGAATAAAGAGCACCGTTATTAATTTGAGAAAAGGGTAATAATCGAAAGATAAATTAGAAATCCCAGCTGTTGTCACAAATTTCAATAATAATGTTATTATTAAAAGGTGAAACTGTAAAATAAAAGTTTTCCTTCATTTTACAAGCGCTTAGTTAATAAAAAGAGTTCTAGCGGAAACCGAGACAACATCACAGTGACTTAGTCTTTCTCTTCAAAAGAAGTAAATGCAATTTATTCTATTATTTTAAAATTCTGTAGCTGTACTAGATAAATTATAAAACAATTAAGAGTTATGTCATAGTAAGGAAAATCTATTGCAATGTACTTTTGTTGTCCAAAAATACAAACATTTGTTAGGAAAAACGTAATGGCTTACACTGTTTGTCTGTTCGAACACTTAGAACGTCTGTTGGTCCACTGTCACCAAACTGGTTACGTGCTGTAACGTATATTTGGTAGTGACTACCTGACAACAATCCTCCGATAGAATACTTGTGGGTTGGAGATATGGACAAAGGAACCTCTTGCCACTGACCATTTTCCTTGCGTAGATGGATGATGTACTCTGAAATACATATGAAAATTAATATTTGAAATATAAATATATTAAAAATAAAATAGTTTAAGCAATGCCAAATGTTACACAATAACTTGACAATAACAATAACAATAACTATTTGCATAAAAAAGTCTCATTTTGATCTCGGCGAACACTTGTTAAAGAACGGGATGTCTTCGTACCAAGTCATTGTTATGTGTTGGCAAAGTACGTAGGCTATCTGAGATTTAACCTGTGAACTTGACATGTGAATGTTCTCAATGGCTGTGCTGAGTTATTGGGAATATCTCCGTCTTTATTGCTTTGTGTTCTTGAAACAGATTGTGTAGTCATAGATCAACCGGAAGGGTAATCAGCAATCAATTCTTTTCATAAAAAACAAAATTAAACTTTATGAAGTACTACAGTGTTACAATGAAGCAGAACAGCAGAGAGTGATCTCCCGATCCGTCTTCGTGAGGAAAAAAAAACAGATTTCAGAATGCAGAGTCTATGTAGCATTTGTATTAGTTGAGAAAACAAATAGCTGAATTTCAGGGAAGCATTCTTGAAGTCTGTCCCGAACTAACAAGTCAGATACTTAATATTAGATTAATTTTTCGAGAATTAATGATATACATTAATGGTGTACAAGAGCGTCCTTAGCTCAGTCGATATAGACGAAGCTCTTTGGTCAGAAAAACCTGGGTTCGATTCCATCCATGAAGTGAGGTAGAGGGTTTTTCGTCCCTCAGAACAGGCAAACCGGCCTTGTAAACACACACGGATTACAGTCACAAATACTTACCCTTAGCAAGTATTTGGATGCAGCAGGGGGGGGGGGGGGAGTGACGAGCCTGCTGCATTAATTTGTTGTAAACCCCCTCATTAGGGTACTCTACCTGCCCTAATGGACGGATGAGAAGGGAAGGAAGGAATGATACATAAGAGATTTTCTGTATAGCAATTTATTAATAAAATAGATAAAGAGAGGAAAGTTTGCTTAGTTACACAAATTAAGTGGATATTGAATCCAACATTATTTCACAGCCTAATATAGAAACTACAAGAGTTTCGTGCAATACAGAAATGGCAAGAGTTTCGTGCCGAATATAGTAACTGTAAAATTGTCGGCGGTTCCAAGCGCGAGCAACCTTTCAGGACAGGGGCAACTCGTGGTAAAGGTGGAGTAAGTTCTGATCACTTTCCTTAGTAGTTTCCATAATGTAAAGCACATCTCCTTGCGAACATGTATGATGCTATGCATTATGGAAGAGGATCACTACCCAGATCAGTTTTTGCATCGCCGAAGTGAAACCTTTGACTCTTTATCTCAGTAGTTTGCTTAGGTTTTTATGTGAGTCCTACCTGCAAAATTAGAGGTATAATGCATTAGTTTTAGCGAGTGGAAGACTATGGGTTAGATAATGCAGAAACTTTGTTCTAGACACCACACATGAAACTTTTTTTAAGGCACTACAGGTCTTGAGTAAGAAGCATAAATATTATATCTATATATAGAGATAACATTTATGAGATTGTGGTTACTCGCACATATTTGAGAAAACCTCTACGATCGGATGGCGAGATGAGATAACCAGAGTTAGCAAGGCGTGTTAATATTTCATTGTATTTTGAACTTTGACGACTTCCATATTTTTAACACATTACCAATTTTGTATTTGGAAATGCTTAATTGATGAAAAATAGTACTTTTTATATGAAACCTTCCAAAAAATGTTCTATACCTATTGTAAATGAGAATCGTGGATGGACTCTAATTAGATAATCCGGGAAACCTATCTCCATAGAACAAGCATAGAATTTTTTCAAAAACCTTCAGACGTCCAGTAAGTAATGTGGTAGTCTCACACCTGGTGATGTTTCTTATAATAATGTTATACTTTTCTTTGTTAATATACAGCTTTAAAGATGCTAAACTTTTTAATTACTTTCTCAAGCACGAGTAGATTTGCAATTAAGCAATTGTTTGGACTTTATTTACGTTTTCTCGTTTTTATGGATATTAGCTATTATAGATGTTTTCAAGTATATTTTCTGTAGTAGAAATCAGGTAAAAACTCAATTTAAAATTTCCAAAATATTTCATCAGGTATTATAGGATTTCTGTAATACAAAGAATGTATTTGAAACACCGGGTCAAATATCCAGCAGCTTAATATTGGTACTTGGAATGATGGAACTCGTTCTTCGTATACTAATAGATCATCGTCGTAACAGAGAATCAAGTTTTGCAGGAAAATTTAATTTTTGGTGTTACAACTATACATGACAATTCACACAATTAATCATTTATTCAACATTTCCAATTTAATCTTAGGAGAATAAATATCAAGATAGGATAAATAAACATTTCTGTTACATTAATATAAAACATCTATGTACGGAAAACAAACAAAAGTATGACATAATACGAGTGGTTCACTCGTAGTTACAGATCATCACCTGATGGAAGGGCTTTCTTTTTATTTTCTACTTGAATCTTCACTTCGATTGCAGAACGACGAGTGGAAAGAATTTCTACTTTTGGCACTGCCGGAGGATCTACAGATAAGATGAAATTGGAATAACGATTTAAGCATACGTGTTTATCTCTCGTGTTTATCACACACACAAATTACAATAAAAACGGAAAGTTTGTTGTGATTGTAACTAGTACTTAGGAAGACGAGATCCAAACTATTTAACAAAATTAGTATTGTTTCGTAATAACTAAAGTACTGAAGTCTAAACAATTTTTTTTTCAATTTACTAATAACTGAAACAGAAAAGTTGTTTATATATTTTAATCAAAACATAGGAATGCAAAAAAAATATACTAGTTTAATTTTGCATGAAGTGCTACTGTAATATTCAGAATTCAATGATTTTCTTTCTTGTGCAGAAGAATATATTTGAGAAACAATATTTTGTACAGTAAGATCTGTCGAATCCTGCATCCGACACAATAGCTTATATTGCGGCACACCTATTTTTGTTTCTCGATTCGTGACTGTAATGTTGATCAACTTTTTCAAGTATAAAATTCAAATTCGGAATATAATTTCTGTAAAACAAGATGCTTAGTCCCTAATTTGCATAGGTTATTTCTTTCTTGCATAAAACTATAGAAGTCGGTAGAATGGACTATGTGTTTTATGTCAATGCATCAGCAACCACCTAACACAGACAGCCCACCTACAAATAAGAATACCAGACAGTCCCCTCAACGTCCTACTAACACCTTTAACCCCTTTGATCAAGCTTCTTGTGCAAATACGTGGATGTCTATTCTGCTCTTTTTTATCGGGTCACAGCCCTTCCAGTATTCCTTCTTGGTCATTCATGCAGCAACTTCATCGAATTAATTTTCCTTCACCATAGAACAGCCTTTACTCTACAATTCTCATTCTCTGCTGCTATTACAAAGGTGTTGAAAGAGATTCCCCCGTGACTTCTACTCTACTCATTTCTGTGACCTAATTATTACTTCTATTCTACTGATCCAAACACCAGCTGAGACGAATAACGGAAATAATCCTCACTGGGATGAAGACCTTTATTCCTCATTCACACTCGAAATTCCCAACCTTCTCAAACAAGTGTGCTAACGCCGTTCCAATAAAAAAATTGGTATACCACAAGTGGCTCGAGCAAAACTCAAGCTGCAGCTCACTCGATAATGCGGATCGCAACAGCTGCAAAATAAATAAATAAAATTAAATTAAAAAAATAAATAAAAACCTATTTTTGAAAGGACCAAATGCCGGAAAGTCTCCTCTTATTCAAAGGGGAAATCTAGCCTCCTTGTCCTCACAAAGGCCACACAAACTGGAAGATAAGAAGTGTGATAATAGAAGAGATTTCTCTTCCATTTCCTGCACTACTGACTAAGGCAAAGTTTCGTTCTTCTTTACGTCACGACTCCTTTAGTTTACTGGCAGAAAGAAATCAGATGAATCCTGAATAACTCGAACACACACGAACAAGGTATCTGGATCCTTATTAGGTTAAGGATTTGTGTTCAGAACTCACGCTCATATTAATTCATGTTTTCAATCTTTTATACTCAACTGGTATCCAACCTACTGCATGTAAAACAAGTCTATATTAAGTCCATTTGAAAGAGCGCCACACAAGTCAGCGAATAAACTACCATCTAATTGCACTGCTTCATTTCTCTTAAGAACAATGGAAAAGTCACCAACAGGAAACTTCTTTACCACCTGGAGGAAAATCGCTACTTAGTGACCTACAATATGGATATCGAGACTCTCGATTCATAATGATCGTCTAGTCAACACCACTCATCTTTGGACTCACCCCAAGGAAAGATTTGGAGAAACTCATGTGGTTAATCTCGACATTCCTAATGCGATTTCATCTGGTCTGAAATAGAGGCTAGCTGCCTCAGTAAACTACCATTCTATAGTGAGCTTTCTGCTCCTCTGCAATTAAGTTGCCAAATTCCTTTCTGGTCGGTCACTGTGTGCCATGATAGATGGATTCCTCCTCAAAGATTTCCTCACCAATGTACGAGTATCCAAAGGTTCTGTAATTTTTCTTACTCTCTTCCTCCTGTACATATAAATGATCTCCTTTCATCGACTTCAAATCCTATCCATACTTTTGCTGATTGCACTACCCTCGATTCGTCTTTTTCATTTCATAAAAATAGTGTCCAATTATTAGAAGCCTGATGATCAACAATGACTAACTCTCTAAACTTGGCGCTCCTTACTATACTTCAATGGAGAGAGAAGACACGCACAAACTTCAATGCTTCCAAAACTCAGTCCTGTTGATTTCTCTCAAGAAAGTTCTCACATTAAGTCCTTTAACTTTCGATGATACTAAATATTCCAACTTAATCAGATCTGCCTTCTATGGCTGACCTATACCTTCAGTCTTTCCCAGAACACATACATATCTTTGCCAAAACATTCTGCGTGCTTTTCCACTAAAGGAACTACGTCTCCTCTGTACAAATTCTAACAGAGTAGAAATCCAAAATTCGCTTGGCCACGGAGAAGTATTGAGACACTTGGGAGGGAGGGTAATGCACCATACCTCGTTATGAGTGAATTATTGCTTGATGCTGTACGGAAGAGGGCAATCTAATTAATGATTCCTCTCTCACGTCTACTACAATTAATCTGATAGATGTCCGGTTTCAGCATCATACCTATTATATAGATACTTTCATGGACACTGCTCTGCTGAGCTGGCCTTTATCCTTCCTCTAGTTTCTTCCAAAACAGTAATAACCTAATCACCACCCATTACAGTCCAGCTTCAGATTCACCGAACTAACTACTCTTTCTCCTTTTTTTTCATTCAGCTCCTTCGGTTCTTTAGAACAGCCTCCGTCATCATGTCTTCCTCAAAGACAGCAACCTTCAGTTTTTCAACAAACAAACATGCCAACGGGTTTCTACTAAACAACCTCTTGTCCATTTTTTCATATTGGTACTGATGTGTTATAGATCTTACGACCATTTGTGCGGATAAAAACATTATGGAATGAACATTTTATCATCTATCAGGAATTCCGTAGGGTTACATATAGAAAGAAGAAAATACTAGGAATTGTAGTTCAGACCTGGTTTTTATGATTAGGCACATTTTTGTATCTATATTAGTTTGTCGAATAGAAATGGGGGTTCTGAACATATATATATGTTTTGAGGTCTCCTCAGATACTCACTGAGGAGACCTCGAAAAAGATTGAAACCGGTCTGGGTAGTGACCTCCCCCACCCACAATGTATACATCTCTTAGTGAGATGTGTTTTACATTATGGGAAATACTAAGAATAGTGATCAGATCTTTACCCACCTTTACAACGAGTTGCCCTGGTGTTGCACTACCTTTAGACTTGAACTACATTCAGGCGCAAATTTAACTGTTTTACTTACTTGGGAGAAGGAGGAAAAAAACCATGTTTATAAAATTACTTGGTATCCTTAATATTTTTTATCCCCAAAGTAAAAAACTTTTCACATATATATAAAATGATTTTTCCATTTACCTCCATGAAATGTTTTCACTACGAGTTGTTCGGACGGAGGGCCCATTCCCATTCTATTGAAGGCCCTGATTTGTATGGTGTAGCTGGTAGAAGGATGAAGACCTAACAGAAGATATTCGTATTCTGATTCTAGTTTTTCTAGATTAAGAGTTCGAAATGATAACTGATGGCTTGATAAACTGGAAGTTGTGTAGCCAATGTAGAAACCTCTTAAATCTCCATTCCACGAATCCTTCGGTGGTGGCTGTGGAGGAAAGAAATCAGGTGAGTACTGTTTTTATCATAAAAATTATTTTGATGGATGATTATTTAATAACAAATTAGATCAGTATACATAATGCACGTCAATTAATAGAAGAACAAAAACGGATTCCGAAAGTGAGAGTTTGCTTAAATTTATTATTTTTCAAAATTATTAATTGAAAATCGAATAAATTTTTAAAGAGAAATACACGCGGCTGTTATTAATTAAAAATAGTTTGAAAAAAATGAACAGACAAAATTTATTCAAGTATTAGCTGAAATATATCACATCAACTGTTAGAGTCAGTTCAAGAAATGTACAGAGTAAATAAAATAGCGATCAAATTAGAAAAAGCATCAGTTAGACAAGACATATCAAGACATATACAGTATATGTTAAAGATACCAAGAAAATTTATACTTGGTTTTAATCCTTTTCCCAAGTAGCAAAACAAAGTTTTGCGCGTGAAATATATTCATGTCTAAGCTACTTGTATATAGAGGCTAATGACTTCATATCACTTGCCTTAGTATGTATCCCATAATGCAAAGCACACCCCCTTTCGGGTGTGTATAATGCAATGCATAATGAGAAGGGCCCACTACCTAGACCGGTTTCGACCTTTAATGAGGTCTCATCAGTGGGAGGCAGGCGCAAACTTGACTTATTTGTCTGTTTGCTTACTTGGGAAATGGAGTAAAAACCAGGTTTAAAATAGTTTGGTATTTTTAACAAATATTATACCCAAGGTAAAAAACTTTCTACAACTATCTCTCATCCTGGGAGTTTTATTTAATAAGGTCAAAGCACCTTTTGGTAATTTGTTTTGGTAATGGTAAAATACTTATAAGCTCTGTATTACTTAACCTTGGTATTTCTAAGCCTGGCTCCCACTGATGAGACTTCAATAAAGGCTGAAATCGGTCTAGGTAGTGGCCCCTTGCCTTTAATGCATAGCATCATACATCTCCTCAAGGAGATGGGCTTTGCATTAAGGGTAAATATTAAGAATAGTGATCAGAGCTTATTGTAACTTTACCACGAGTTGCTTGGACTTGTACTACTTTACGGGTCAGTTAGACGTGCATTACATGCAGGCGCAAACTTGACTTATTTGTCTGTTTGCTTACTTGGGAAATTATTTAATATATCTACGAGTTAGATCGGTTATATATGATATAACTGACTAGACTATATATTAAATTATTATTATAAATTTGGCAGGTTTCTGATGTAACATACATATCGCAATTTAAAATAAAGGAAATCGTGCGTATTACAAGAAGTCTGAAGTGAGTTGATTCACGTTAATTAGGTGAATTGGTCATTGATTTGATTCATTCGTGAACTTCCATGTCTAGATGAGCATGACGAATCAGGCATGAGAATGCGGTCTGCACATATTAGAAAACGAAGTTAGAAGAAGAAGAAGATTGTGATCTGTCAGATTTGTAAAACTCTCTTACTACATAAAGAAATAAAGAAAGTAACAGTAAGAATTCTTTGGTACGGAGAGAGAGAGAGAGTATAATGCCCATTTTATGGTCTGCACTGCAGCCATTTTTAAAAATGAATTAACAATGATATCGGAGGTCCTTTTGCATTCTATTTTCCAATCTTAATTTTTCAGTAATAAGGACGGGCACGGATGACTGAGTGGACATCTCTGCAGTTCTTCAATTTGGCAATGGGTTGTATTCCTACTATGGCATAGATGTTTGAGCATGTTTTTCGATGGAGACGATTTTGATTTTCATTTTTTCTAACAGTATTATCTTACCCTTAGCTTAGCCGTCGAAAAAAAATACTAATATACTGTAGGGTTACAATGCTTCCTGGACGGGTTTCATATTAAAGAAGAATTAATTACACCAAGATAGCGCTTACCTTCCAAGATATCCTTATGAAGGTTGCTCCTTTTTCTTCGATTTTCATGTTCTTCGGAGACATTCCTGGCTCTGGAATAGTGAAAAGAGCACACTAAACCTGCATATGTTAAAATATGCTGTAAAACCAGTAGATACTAAAATTCAATGCAAGTAAAACTATATTTTATTATTTGCAATAGAATATATAAAATATGTCAAGTATATATTCTGACTTTCCTTTAATTTCTTTAAAGAAAATTCGAATTTCCAAAGTATGAAATCAGAAATCTATAATTACTGAAATAAGAGGTGTTTCGAAAAATATATTAACAAGGGATCTGATTGAAGGACTTTCAAAATAAATGCCAGGTATGAGATATTAGTCAACCCACATAGTCACGAAAGATATTTGCCTTTGTTCCACCGTGTTACCAACACATCATTATCTGTCCAGGAGGATAAAAAAAATATTGTCATGTGCCATTAAATAACAAAGAAACGACAGCGAATTGCACGTACTGTCGATTGCAATTTTTTTTCAAGATCTTCGCTCATTGTTTCTAAGAGACAGAAGTCACAAGTGACGGGTGCAAGAGTGGAATGTTCTAAGACTACTATTTTCACAGTTGCGGTTATTGGTTAGAACTTCCTAGCTGAATTCCGTAATCTTTGGTGTATGCACTTGCACTGTTTAGCACGGTGTGTCAGACATTATGTACAGTATATGTGACATCTTCACCTGGGACATTTGTGATGAATATCCAACCACAATGAGTGGAGTGTCACATTTTATCCAAGTAAGGGCAATAATGATATATATCGATCTGCAACTACCTTGACATATACAATATATAGTGTACGAGTATAAATATACTTTTGCTTCTAATATTGCAATATAATACTGTCTTTGATGTCATCCATTGAACTTCTAAGCCATTTCCTTTTTTTTTTAAATCTTTCTTGCAACTAGCCATAAAGGAACTGCAATTATCATCTCTAATCATGTGCCTAAAATGTAGTTACAACCTCTGTCTCCAAAAAGAAACCGAACTTTTCGAAAAGAGAAGAAACTAGTAGCGCCACCTGTTTTATCTTTTTGTTGTCGAAAGCGGCAACCTTCACTAGTGTTGTATCAACTCCTTATGACATTTGTTTCATTAAAAGCCGAGTTATAGTGCCAAGAGTGACAGTATGTTTTGACAAACGGTCGGTCGTCACGATATTCATGCCGTACGCGACGAATTCTTGATATCAATCTCTTCAAAACAAAACTCATCATTGACCATAAAGGAACTGCAAAAATGCCATTGGAATCGTAGAAACAAATCAGCATTGTCTTTACTTTTAACTTCTCCAAGCGACTTTTTTTCGGATGCCCCTCTTCTGGTGGTCTCCACTCACCACTCTGACGCTTTGTTTCGGGCTCATACTCAAAACACCACGTTTCGTCACCAGTAACGATCGTTTCAAGGAAATTTTGAGTCCTTACGAGCGGTTTTAATGAGGTCCTTGCAGTGTTCAATTCAATTCGATACACTTTTTGGTCGTCGGTCAACTTGCGGGGAACAAATCACGATTCAATTTACGAAGGCACAAACCCTCGGTCCAAATGTTGTGCACAGTTGATTTTGAAATACCGAATTCATCTTCAATAAATCTCACGGACGATTTCAGGTTTTCTTTAATGAAATCACGCACTTTTTGGATGTTAACTTCGCTCAGTCCAGTTTTTGGACGGCCCGGCTTTTTGTCGTCCTCAAGCGTCTCACGACCACTTTAAAATCGCTTAAACCACTGGTAAATAAACTTTAGTAAGTGATATGCATTCATGACCATATGCGTTTTGAAACATTTGATGCGTTTCGGTAAAACGTTTACCAAGTTAACACAAAAGTCAATCGCAGCTCTCTGAAACTCATTTTCCGACCGTTCGTCAAAACACACTGTCACTCTTGGCACTAGAACTCGGCTTCTAATGAAACAATGTCATAAACAGTAGATACAACACTAAGTTCGATTTCTTATTGGACAGAGGGTGCATTTCCATTATTTTGACAATTGGTAACGACTGGTAGTTAGTTAACGAGTGGAATGATGTCTTGATATGTCCATTTGGTTTTCCACATACGCATGTATGACCATAATATGAAAGCGTGCAGGTGTTTAAACATAGTGTTTCGCATTCCATGCATATGAAACAAACAGTGGCACTGACAATGGCATTTTAAGTCGTACTGAAAGAAGCTTCTTTTACTTAGTCTTTTAAACTAGATTGATATCCATAAATTTCTTTTTTAGGTCGTATAATTATTTTCTTGAATTCTGAAGTATAATCATTGTTATTATAGAAATATATTCGTAAATAACAGAAACTCTTTTATTCCATGTAGAATTCCACATTATTCCACACTGACTATCTTTGTATATGTTTCTATCTTGCTCAGTTTTCATGGTCCTACGAGTAAATGAGAGACCAATATTTTCTTTACGATAATTAATTGCATCCACAAGTCCCTGCAAATCTTGTACTCATACGGCTAGAGTTGAGGGGGAAGTACCAATATACTCACGTTAGATTTCAATAGATGCAGGAGGTTTTAGGAAATTCATACAAATACTGGAATTGAGTTTGAGGCGTTACATACAAAGGGAGATTGTTTCATTTCACTTTTAGTGACGATTACCTATAAAACGTCTAATGCTTTCATGGAGCACAGCAGGCATCATACGTTGAATATCTGGATGAATCAGTAACTTAGCAGCCATTAAATAACTTAATGCTTTCTTCTTTATGGAGTTGAAAATTTTAGAATATTCTTCTTCCATCTGGGTCACTATTTCTCGTGGAGAATAATATGCTACTGACGTGAGGATTTGGGAGTAACTTACCCAGGAGAATAAAAAAAAATTCTTGGGTATCTAAAGACATATCATAAAATATTTATTTCAAGAAATATAAAGATTAATCTTGTTCTATTGGAAAAATCATATATTGTCACCTATCTTATTATTATCAAGGAAAGGTGTCTTTGAAAAATTCTTTTTCCTTCTGGGAGAAACAGAACAATATTATCAGACCAACCCCATTAAAGAATGATTTCGAGATCGATATTTAATGATGTGGAGAACAAAGTTTTGGAGATTGTGTTAGGTTGAATCATAAATAGCGCAATGCTATCAGAGAAATTCTGAAGTTCAATCCAGTTATAAAAATATACTAAAATACAGAAAAACGTGTGGATAAAAGAAGAGAACGTTGATGAATCATAGCACTAGCCGCGTCATTTGAGATCAGGGATTCATCTAACCACATTTACAAGTAAATAAAGAAACTTTTGGCAAATTGCCAAAGAAAGAAGGCAAACCTTAATGCAAAATCTGATGGCGTATATTAGGAATAATCAAGAGATTTCCGGGAACCTAGACAATTATTTCATGACATCTACCAAAAAGTGAGCTAAATAAAAAAGAGATCTTTAGTGGGCTCTAAGCGGTTAATTCGTAGCTGTGATAGTTTCCGTGTCTGTTATATCTTTGTGTGTGTTTACCGGCCGATTTGTCTTTTTTACAGAAGGAAGTTTCAGGGAGATCCTCCCACTCTTGCTGTCACTATCCGAAATTGAATAAAAAACAATGATTCAGTTGATATGGTTATAAAATATTTTATTCACAGAGGCTAGAAAATAGTCATAAAACCGATATTTGAGTTTCGGACAAGATTAAAGGTTTGGGGAAATTTACTTTCCTTACCGTTACAGAAGTTTTGTTTTTTTGGCGCTATAAAGGTTACTTCAAACCATACAGAAATTAAAAGATACTTCAGAAATGAAAGTAATTTTCTTCTTATACTACTCGGATACTGTTCTGGCCACGTCATAAATTTAGCTTAATCCTTTATCGAAGTGTAAGCAAACAAAGTTTGCACCTGAAGTATCTTCAGGCCTGAGGCAACTCGTTGTAAAGATGGACCAGGCTCTCATCACTCCTTGTCTTAGTATCTCCTATAATGCTATGCATTAAGGGAAGGGCCACTACCCAGACCAGTTTCGACCTTTATTGAGGTCTCGTCAGTGGAAGCCAGACACAGAAGTGGTGATACTAAGGTGGAAGCAATGGAGAGGTCATATTTACCTATACGGGTTGCCAAAAGGTGTCTCACCTTATTATTAAATTCCTCTGGATTTAGAGAAAGATTTTGGAAGTTTTTTTGCACTTGGTTAGACTATAATAAATTTAGTTTAATCCTTTATCCAAGTGTAAGCAAACAAACTTTGTGCCTGAAGTATCTTCAAGGCTGAGGCAACTCGTGGTAAAGGTGGATCAAGCTCTCATCACTACTCGTCTTAATATCTCCTATAATGCTAGGCACATCTCCTTGAAACACCTCCAAAAAACAACATTTTTTGGAAGTTTTTAAAGTATCTAGATACGTGGTTCATTTGCGACTTAAATATCCGAAGTTGACATTTTTTATTTTCACATGTGAAAGCAAAAGATTTTGTTTAAAATTAGCAGTTTAAAATTAGGATAACAATCAGCTTGATGTACTATTCGAGAGTATTCTTGAAATACAAGAGTACAGTTCAAGCATGCTTTTACCGCTAGGTCATTCATTACTAAGCGATGGTGATACCACACAGCGATTATACTATATTTATCTCGTAGAGTGCGTATCTAGAATATATATCGTTCATTTTTTTCATTACGCATATCATAGTTAGGATGATATTCAGCCTGTATCTCCACTGGTGACAGAATGTCTTTTACACTGCGGGAGGGTTGGGACTATTTATTCCATGAAGACTCATTCATATTGGAAGAGGGTATATAGATTTGCATGAATGGATATGTGAAGAGAATCACAAACATCAATACCCAAGATAGGATTCGAACCCGCAGCCTTTTGGCTGGACGCTAAGAACTCGATTGGCATATGGCGTAATATAATCTCATTTAGATGGGAGATGAATTTCATTTCCCAGTGTTGATTCAGGTTTGAGGTCTAAAGTGATTTGAAAAAGTTTCAAACATTTGGTCTCTAGAACGAAACGCAACGTTCGGGATTATCTAACTCTTAGGCTATCTATAGTACTGATGTGCTATAAGTTTACAACGATTTGTGGGTAAAATTCATATAAATTACTATTTCGTGAGAACGTGTACCATTTAGTGGAGTCCCGATTCCAAGAATCACAGGAATGCAGTTCTAGTGAAATCGTTGAAGAACGTTCACAATAACTCGATTCCTGACTTCTCTTGCTACAGAGTTGTTTCATCTAGGAACATGGCAGCGATTAGTGCTACCGATGGAGTATATACATGCTAACAAAAACAATACAATGAATACACTGAAGAGTTTCAGTTTAAGTATATTCTTAATTCTTAATCCAAAGCATGAACCCAACCTTTCTCATGTAAAGAATTGTATTTTCTTTAAAGACTATTTCTCCTCAAAAGGATGGAAACATACAGGACAGCATACAAGCACTGATAAAATGCAGTCACCTAGCTAAATAAACAGAAACACGCATTCTCACTGATCAAATATTTTCTTTTCAATTCAATTCAGGTTTGAAATAAGTAGGGTTAGTAATGTCATCGGAAATGCGGCCCTAGAGTTACTGTAGATTTAATGGATTTCGCCAAAGTTCAGCAAATGAGTTTTCAATTCAGCATAACTAAAACACAGGTTCAATCATATTTTATAAATTAATGTAAGATGAATGTCTATGCGTTCCTATTCAAAACACATTGATAGATTAATGCGCCTATTCAGAAATTTAAATGCTTTATGGTGTACGAATTTAATTTATAATATAAGAAATCATGAACTCACACCTTCCTCATGTGTCGCCACTACAATGACATTAGAGGGGGATCCTCTTCCAACTTCGTTTTCTGCCAGCACTTGAAATTCATAAGTGGTGTGTGGACGAAGGCTGGAAACGTGAAAGGAGTTCTGGGTCCCAGTAATTTTCATTTCCCTCAACTTAGAACTTTGAGATGCACGATCACCTGAGAATGGAAATAAAAAAGCGAGAAAATATGAACATAAAGCGAGAAAATATGAACATAAAGCGAAAGAAAATAGTAGACGTTTAGTTTTCTACAAGGAACAAAGTGTAATTAACGTTATAACAGGAAAAATGGCAGTGCGAGGAAAATAATTCCTGGATTTTCGAAAATTAAGTTTACAACATTTAAAGTCAGGGTAGCATCTTGAAATCATGCTAACTTTTACCTGATGCTTTTGCTGCATAGATGATGAAGTAGGCAGAAATGGGACTATTTCCATTGTAGGGATGGTTCCAGATCAGTCTGACACTGCTACTCCAAACATCTGTGGCCGAAAAGTCTTTCGGGGAACCTGGACGCTCTGGAAAGGCAAAGTAAGATTATAATTACTTAAAATTATTTAGATCTCTCTCTCTCTCTCTACCCCTCCCCCATATTCCGGGTCTTTTTCCTTTCATTAAATGAAATTAATTTGTTTAGAATAGGTATATGCGAAGAGTCAAATACTTCAAATGAAACGAACTCAGATATAAAAATTGCCTCCAATGTTAATTTCTTAGACTTTTTATTAATAAACAATATCATTCGCATTACTAATCAGTAATGTGAAACAAAAGTGTAATAAAATAATCAAGAATGATTTTTTCGTACATTAAAGACAATAGAATTAGAAAACATTTTCCTTTAATAAATAATATTAATAAAAAATCGAAAAATATTCGAAGTTTCAGAATTATATATGTATATATAATAATTCATGAGATAAGTTCGTAACAATATAATATTGGACACTCATATGCATGTCGATCAAAGCAATTATATCCCTAGAATCGAAGATTACAGAGAGGTGCAATAATATTAATCAAATCTATTCCAATAATAGCGAAATAATAACATATTAACTGCAAAATGTATCTGCATATTATTTACGTATTATATTGCGAATAATACAAAGTAGGCTAACATATATGATCAAGATAAAATATACAAAAGAAATCGCCTTTCAGCATTTTGCAGAGTTTTTCATTCTCTCTACAATTAATAAAAAACCATTTGACAGCTGTTCTAATTTATAATTATCTCCAGGAAGTAACTGCTTAAAGAAATAGAAATATGCCAGAAATAGAGATATATATATAATATCTGCAATTTCTGCACATTATTGTTTCATGTTTCTTAATGAGATTTATCAAAGTGGTTTTTGATATATTAATAACGAAGTTGGTGATCTGGTTCAAATCATATTTCCAGTTACCTTTCTGAGGAAATTAGATAAATAATAATAATAATATTATTATTACGTGACACCTCCAGGGAGTCCAAAGACTTATTGAGGGACGGCACCTACTATACAACTCTGTCTCCACCACTCAATCCACCAACTACAACGAACCGCAGCTACCATCATCATCTACACCATAGGTTCCCAAAGTGGGCGGTACCGCCCCCCAGTGGGCGCTGAAGCCTTCTAAGGGGGGCTATAGTGGGATCAGAAGCATTTGGGGGCGTTCAGGCGGTCGGTGGCTCTTTATAGAAGAAATTAATAATATATATTTACAAATTAATTATTTTCGTGATTTTGCGATTAGATAATCATTTAAAATTTAAATATTGCATTTTAATTCATCTTATGCCCGTCTTACACGATCATTTTTTTTAATCAATTTTCTATTTCAATTATTTAATCATTTGAAAATTTACCATGTTAGATAGAAATAGATGTCAATTTTCTATGTCAATGAGAAAATAGAGCATGTATATATGTGTGTATATAATAGGTTATGTTTGCAGTAGCAAATATATTCGTTATATTTCATTTCAAAATATATATAAAATATATAAAACCACTTTTTTAATTGATTTGTACAAAAATAAACCCAATTTTATATAATTTAATATTACGAGTAAAAATAATAATGGCAAGAAAGAAATAAAATCGTAAATTTTAGTTAGCCTAGTTAGTACTAACTTATATTGCTAACTAGAGGGAAAAAACAAAGCAAATATTATTCGAAACTTATTATACTGTTTTCTGTGGTTATGTTTTGTAGGTTTTGTTGTTTATATCTTGTGTAATTATTTTATTTATTAATTATTATTTATAATTATTCGGACAATGTCGTGGTCGGATGAACAAAATGCGCTTGCGTGCAAAATAAAAAATTGAACGTGTCATACAGGTTTTTTTAACTTCTATTTTTTATATACTTAAAAAATGTATTCATTTTTTGCTATTTTAAAAATTGATCGTGCCATACAGGCTTTAGTCTATCCACGCAGCAGACGAGTCTTAACTAGTAGTATGTCGGTCAACTATTACATAGGTAATTCACTCAATTCAGCATGTTTTGACAGGAATATGGGTGCTTGCAGTGACTTGTTCAAAGCACGAGTACGATGGTATCGCAAACAAGTCAACGCATGCAAGTCGATTCGAGCTAGATTTCAAATCTATAAAGACCAGTGGTTTAGGAATAAGTTTCATTATTTTTTGTGTGCTTTTCCAACAATCATCAGTCGAAAGTGTGATAGATAAGTGGATTCATACAAACTGTAAATTAAATCTTTTATTTTGTGAATATTTTTGCAAATTTTATTACTTCATTATGTCTGAATATAAGAAGAAATGTCGACAGTACAGTATTGAGTATTTGAAATATGGTTTTATTCAGTATCAAATATTTGAAATATGGTTTTATTCAAACTGTTATAATGGGAGGCGTTACAAAATTTATGTCTTGCAAAGTGGGAGGTGGCCCTAGTATTTTCACAGACAATCAATCACAAACATCCATTCCCATGGCGGGGAACCTGCAGCCTTTTGGCAGGAGAGCGGATACGCTGACCACTCGGCCAACCTGACCTGCTTATGTTTTAAATATTTTGAACTACAAAGAATTTTAAGCTATCCATAAAGGGAAAATAAATATAATTTTAAATATGCTTATGGATCTAAATGTCTAAACAAACAGATTAGTCTCCATTGTAATGAAGACACATCTCTCTCCTTTTACAGCCATGGTTCCACCGAATCAACTATACCAACGGATAGCAAATTATATTCACTCTCCCACATCATCATCGCCACCAACACTACTAGCCAAAGTTACCTTTTCTAACTCAATGATTCAATTCAGTTAATTCAAAACATAGAATGATTTCTTATGAATGTAGTTTCAGTCTCAGAGAATTATTACATTTACTTTCATTAGACATATAAAATAATTTTGACATAATTCTTAACGGTAATACTTAAAAATGGTGGTAACTTCTGTTATATCCATTTCTTACCTATAACACTGACACGAATCGCAGTCATACTACTACCAAAAGTATTTTTTCCAACGCACGTATAGAGGGCACTGTCATTACTTTCTGTTCTTTCTATGACCATGGAAGATGTAATTCCTGCATCTGTCAGCAAGTTGACGATTTTTATTCTACAAAGATATAAATCAAAGAAAAAAGCAGTTGAAATTTATGTTGGATTTTATTAAAATACTATATTGATCATGTACTACGTTTAAAATGAACATATGTATAGAGACCTAAAAACTAAATAGTACTCTTACCGTCCGTCTGATGATGTCTTTATCTGACGTTTCCCAATTTCCCAAAACAATTCCAAAGGACTGTCTCCACTGACGTTACATACAATCTCAGTTCTCTCACCTTTTTTCACTGTTTTTCCAGAGGCAGACAGTTTTGCTACAGGTGGAACTAGAAAAGCACTCAATTACCATCATGATAATGTACAGAACAACTTTAAAAGTTATCATTATCAGAATGCTACCGATAAACTAAATTTTTAATTTATTTATCATTTCGTTCAATAAAATGTATAATTAAATGTGAAATGTAACTCACCTTGAACTTCTAAACGCACAGTTTTCTTCAAGCCGTCTCCCACACCATTTATTACCTCACACGAATAAAAACCTTCATCTTCTTTCCTGATCTCTGAGATAATCAGAGATCCATCGTCCTGAGTTCTCCAGCGGCTACCCGATACTGGCTCCATTTTTTGCGTACTCAGTCCTAAGGTTACATAACAAAGTGTTGGTATTTGTTTTCCTCTGAACCACACTTCCGTTTCTTCATTATTAAAAAATTCACGTTATTTGCAGAATAAAAATACATATCTGAAAAAATTATATTTTTGTTAATTTCAATATCGAACCGCATTTACTGAAAGAACTGGAATTTTATAATTACCTTTAGTCTTTTTCCAACTGGTTGTTGGTGCAGGATTTCCCGTGGCATCGCAGTTAAGAACTAATTTCTTCCCCGAAAGGACTGAAGTGTCATAAGGCTGTCGGACCCATGTGGGAGGAACTGAAAATATTTAAAAAAGTTTCAAATGAATGTTTTAACAGCAAAATCATGATTATAAATATACATAAAACAAAGTTTTGTCAACATCTATTAAAGAAGATGCATACCCACTAAAAACAAAACTCACCCATCACCTTAAGTTTCGTTAGAAATTTATCTGTACCAATCATATTGGATACGATGCAAGTATAGTTCCCAGCATGCTCTTCTTTCACAGAGGCTATTGTAAAGGCAGAGGTGAAATCATCATGTCTACGAACTGAGACATCTGAAGTTTCTACCAGGGGCTGGCCGTTTTTCACCCAATGAAAAGTAGCTGGAAGATCCCCTTCAGTGATAGTGCAAAATACTTGATATCGTTGACTTCTTTGAAGACTCACTTCTGGAAGCACTGGAGCTAGTTTAGGTGGCACTGGTAAAAAAATCCATAAGTTTTTCAATCAACTGTAAAACTGCTTTCATTATTTAATTAACATTTTCATTGTATATATATATTAAATGATTAAGCGTTTTACCTATTACAAGTTGTAATATCTAAAATTTATAGCAATGCAGATTATTGGGGATACGCAATTTCAGGATTAGTAGGGATAAAAAGCGAAGCGAGAATTAGTCTGATAATGAAGACAAAAGACTAATTTTATTGCAAAGCATGAGTAGCATCATCGGCGCATGATTCGCCTTAAATAGAACTGTTTATACAGTGATGATGTGTCAGAAATAGTAGAACATCATTTATTTCTGTTTCCTGAAATGATATTTATATATCATTTCAGGAAATGATATATATATATATATATATCCGTTAATTCCTCGCATATATAAAACCACACACATGAATATTTCAGATGAAGAAAAAAGCATCCTTAGTAAAGGTCTAAACTTTATTCCTTCCCCAAAATTTATACCAAAGGAGACACTACTTACAAAAATAGAAAAAGCTACTTCTTTACTCCCTCCACAAGATGCAAAACCTCTACGTATTGAATCAATCTTTATTATCAATAACGCAAAACCACCTGCAGATAACATTACTTTAACAGAAAGCAAAGCTATTAAAAGTTTAAAAAACAACAGAGATATAATTATCCTTCCTGCGGATAAAGGCAATGCGGCAGTCATCCTCAACTGTGAAGATTACCAGAATAAAATGCTTGAATTACTACAAGATGATACTTACTCAATACTCGAAAGAGATCCAACTCGTGAACTTCAAAATCGTACAAAGAACTTATTAAAAACAACCACTAAATTATCCCGAAACGTTCGCTTATCTCTACGCTCTCTCCATCCGTTAATTCCTCGCATATATGGGAGGATGTTCCTAAAATTCATAAAGAGAACACCCCACTACGCCCTATTGTAGAAGGTATCAATTCTCCGGCGTACAACCTTTCAAAATATATTGCCAAATACCTCAAAATTTTTTCAGGCAAGTCACCATCCTTTATCAAGAACATTACAGATTTTGTTACATACATCAAGGATATAACAGTTAATGAAGATGAAATCATGGCTAGCTTGGACATAACTTCTCTGTTCACTAATGTCCCAACAGATGAAGTCCTAACATTACTCAAGGACAAGTTATCCAAAAACATTTTAGCCTTGCTTACACATTGCATCAAGTCCGGTTGCTTAAGATTTCAAGATACTATATACAAGCAAAATCATGGACTGGCTATGGGTAATCCTTTATCCCCTGTAGAGAATTTTGAAACCAAGGCTATCTCTTACTTTATATTAACACATAAGTTTGGAAACGCAATGTAGATGATGTCTTCATTATTTGGAGCCATGGACATGATTCCCGTATGGTTTTCCTCTAACATCTCAATAGCCGACATCATAGTATTAAGTTTACTGCCGAGCTTGAAACGGATAATTCCCTGCCTTTTCTTGATGTCAAACTAATATGCTCTTCTGGTAAACTAAAAATATCGATATATAGAAAGCCCACAGATACCAACAGATATCTACATAGTCAGTCCCATCACTTCCCTCCTCATAAGCTTGGAATAATTTCTATCTTGGGATATAGAGCCCGTTCTCTTCTGGATAACCCAAATGAACTTCTTACAGAAATAAACCATCTCAAAACGTCTTTCAAAGTTAATGGATATTCCAAGAAAATCATTGACAAATTCCTTCTTAATCCTCCTAGACATCACTCAGAAGAAACAAATAGATTCAGAGGCAATATATCTATTCCTTAAATAAGTACTGTTGCACACAAATTAGCAAAAGTTCTAAGAAAATACAATATCAGAACCTTGTTCACTCCGCTTCCAAAGATCCGTTTCTTAATAAGCCACCCAAAACCTTGTCATCATCATCTCAAACACCCTGGTGTATGTAAAATATTGTGTGATTGTGATATTCCTTATTTTGGGCAGACAGACAAATCTGTTGAATTGCGTATGGAGGAACACATGAGGGACATTACTTTCAAGAGACAGCGAGCCAGTGCATTATTAAGTCATATCCTTTTCTCGGCTAATCCTAATGATGAAAGCCAATTTTTAAATCACAAAGTCTGCTGGGAAAAATCTACTAACATCTTCCGTTGCAATAATGAACTAGAGAGAAAAATCGTGGAATCTAGGGAAATCATCTTCAATCCTGTTCATCTAAATAATAACTTGAACTACAATCTCCCAGATAGTCATTCAGCTGTAATCATGTACTGGCGTTCACGAGATGCTACTAGCACTTACTTTCCCAACAATACAACAAACGAAAGAACAGCTTTAAATACAACCACAACGATTTAATGTCAGTTATGTATAGAGACTCTCTATGGTGTTGATAGTTTATTTAAGCTTCAGTGTTTTAGTGTTTTTTCTTTTTTTAAAATTTTTTTATAATGTCACCTGATGAAGGCTGTTACAAGCCGAAACTAGTCGTGTTTTTATATTAAAACCTTTTTACTTAAATCTCGGTTCTAATGATTCAATTCTTTTTAAATATATATATATATATATATAGAAAAAATGAATTCACCAAATTAAGAATTTAAATGAGTTGACACTAATGACCTGTTGTATACACAGCAAGTAAGCAACATAATGGTTTATTAGCCGTTTAGTTTTAAAGCGTCATCAGATGTAGAACAGCGATAACTAACTGCATTTCCCCCTTTTTTTATTAGTTATCGGGTCTACATCTCCTACACCTATTAATTATATACCATCTCAGTTCTGATCAAATCCTAGCTATCGAAGTGCTATGTCATCCTTACCTTCAAAAATGCGCACAAGTATGTCAAATTAATAATCTGTATTTAATACATTTCCATTTAATTAGTATCACTTTAACCTAGTTGGATAAAAAAAGAGACTGCTCCATTATCAATGAGAACTTTGCTTTCTTCGTATACATTTTTGTTTGTTTTAGAATAAACCATCTGTTTCTGTAAATTAAGCTACTGGAGTGAACCTTCTATGTATGGTAGCTCTAAATATTATTTATAGGAGTTACACGACTGAAACAACCAGTATATAAATCGATTGATCAGTATATTTTTGTCAATATACAGACAATAGGCAACGAAATATGAATGAGTAGCAATGCGAAAGCAATGAGGGCATTGTGACATCTGTCCTCGCAAATACGTTTATGCCAGTTAAATAAATAAATAAATAAATAAACATAATTTGAAGTGCACTTTATTCTCTCACGACATTTCCCAATATAGAGCCTCCTGACTAGGTCGGTATTGACGATGCCTTTAAGTGGGAGAGACGTCCTAGATGGGATTAAAACCCAAGTTTCAATCCCATCTAGGACGAGACGAGAAGCACTTTTATAAAACGGTTTTTCAGTTGAAGGTGAGTTAGCTTGTTTCATATGGAGGTGACAGTGTTTTCCTTCCCGAAAGTAGGGATGTTTCATTGCTTAATTAGGCAAACAGGTCAAAAGAACACACCCATCTTACGTACAACAATGAAACTGTTGTACGTAAGGTGAGTGAGTGTTTAGAGTAAGGATAGCTACTTTACCTTATTAAACTTATAGTTACGAAAGCCAAGCATACTTGCCCTAAGCACCACTAATGATGATTTATCAAATTAATTTTCCTCCCTTTCAATACATTTTTATCACTGATTAAGTTTTTATAAATTTTTGAAACTAGTCGTAGTAAAACTTTTCAAGTTGTTTCCAGAACCATTTTCAAAGGCGACTATATTTTGATCTCTTCGTCATTTTCAAAACGGATGCTGATGAGGTGAATCCAAAATGAATGCCACATCAACTTAGGAAATAACCAAACTGTCTGAAGGATTAAGGCCATGATGTATTGAGGATGTTTCAGAGATTCCTCAATATGTCTCTAGTAAAGACAGCTGTTAGTACACCAGTTTGTGTAAGAAAACAGTTCAGTATGGTAGAGAAAATAGTGTATATTGAAAGGGAGTGATTATGTTCAGAAATAGTACATGAAAGTAGAACTTCAAACCATACACAATACACACTATCAGGGCTTGACAAATTATGCAAAATCCTAGTCGCTATCCTAAAATTGTACTCGTCCAAGACCCTTTTAAGTGGTATGTCCCTATAAGTCCTATTGACTTATAGGGACATACCACTTATAGGGACATACCACAGAGTGTAGAAAAGTGGTGATTGACCTGTGGTGCGGAATTTGTATTTTCTTAAAGTTAAAAACATTTTGTTTAGGAAGTTACTTTTTATTAGATAAAAATATTAAGTTTTGTTTAGCCTGCAGATATTTGTCCTGGTCGAGTGGACGAGCGAATTTGATGAGCCCTACACATTAACTATATTAGTTGCATTATGTAAGACGTGCAAGCACCAATAAGATTAGAGTCGTTTTGCTTGTCGGTCTATCAGTACTGAAATATTCAGGCTACATGGAATTTACTGAGATTTGGTATGTCCGAGTTTTGTTTTCATCATACAGTTTTCAGGGGCATAAAGGGGAGCAAGTAGAAAGTATACACATAGAAGGTTTCTTGATCGGTCAGCAATAACATCGATACCCTCTGGTTGGAAAGACCTTGGTTTGAGTTCACTCTAAGATGCAAAGAAACCCCGCATAAGGAGTTTTTCAACCTGATAGCGAGTTAGTCGTTCTCATACCGAAGTGACAGTGCTTTTTTGTTTTTCTTTTTTTCTGAAACTTCAATTTTTCATCCGCAAACAGAGAGAGAGAGAGAGGGAGATTATAGAATGTATGCAATTCACAGCAATACAAAACTGTATATTGGATCAACTGTCCTGTCGTAAGATTAATGTGACTTCTATGATGCAAAGTTATTTAGCCACGACATGTCATTGACCTTAACAGGTTGCGAGAAAATTATATACATTGTGGCATGATAAAATTTAAATTTGGTATTTATGTTATGTGCACAAGAATATATCTATGTTGTTTAAATATTGGTTGAACATGGAACGTTTTTCACTAAGCACACCTTTATTTGCAAAGTGATTTGAAATGCTGTCAGTAATTAAGAACAAAGGTGTAATTTAATTATATTTAGTATTTTGGATATTTGTTAAGCTTCGTTAAATCGTCTTAAGTAGTTTGTAACAATAAACTACTTCAATTGCCAAAATCATAAGCCAAAAACGGGGTCGAAGTTTTGCCTTTGAGCCTGGTATGAATTTTACAAAGTACAAACCTCGCGCGAAAGAGAGAGAGAGAGAGAGAGAGAGAGAGAGAGATGAATTCAATAATTCCATCTTGTCACAAAACGGTGGAAATATCAAATATCGAATACCGCGAGGCTTAATGGCCTGTAAATTACCTTGGATTATTATAAGGAATAATCATTTAAATTTTTGAACAATTTGAACTTATGTTGCGAACAAGTACTTAGTTTAAGATTGTTGAATAAAATGCTGTTTTTTTATTTATTTTCTTTTGCATAATAACCATTACAGGGAAAATAATTTACTCTTTCTTTTCTTTTACTCACACTTTTATTGGATGGGTTTTTATTTTCAGAAATTATTCAAAATTATATGATAGTATGTATGTATGTTTCAGTAAAAATAATTTGAATCCTAGATTCAAAACTTATTGATAACAAATTATCTTTTTGTTATAATTTCATTTTATACAATATGCCATTTTACTGACACAACGATTCGAAATTATAATAATTATTTCCTACAATAATAATATTTCGAGATAATATATAAGCCATTGTCATTAAGGCCCAGTCTTGCTTAGACAGCTTTCATAACCATAATTTTAGGATAAGGAGGTTTAGTTGTATCTTTAAATATATATATATATATATATATATATATATATATATGATTATTTATGCATTAAAACATACATACATCATCATCATCATCATGCGTATCAAGTATTTAGCATGGCCTGTTGCGGCCTTAGAAGTCATCGTTGAATCGTTTAAGAGACATCCTGGTTTTCTTTTTCCTACTGGCTTGCATTTTAAGGCTTGTTTTGGTAATCTTTGTGTTTGGTAATCTTTCTGTTTTCATTCTTTGAACGTGTTCCATCCATTCATGTTTATATTTTTTAATTTTTTCTATTACTGGTTCTTGGTTTAATTCTTTCATAGTTTCTTCGTTCCTTTTGTAATCAAATAGAGTATACTTTGCAGTTTTTCTCATTAACTTCATTTCAACTTCATTTTGTTTTGTCCGGATTTCGCTTCCATACATTAAAACTGATAGGGCTAATGTATTGCATACTTTTAGTCTGGTTTGTTTTTGAACTAGGTTTGGTTTAAATATAGAGCTAATTACACCTTCTATTTTTAAATATTTTGCAATTTTTACGTTTATATCTTTTTCATTTTCATATGTGATCATACATCTTAGGTAGTTAAATGAATTCACCTGTTCTAAGATCTTATTATCTATTACATACATACATATTATCAAATATAAAATCATTTTCAATGGAATGAAATTTGGCATCCATTCAATTTCATTACTATTAAAATATTTAGGATAGCCATTAAACTCCATATTGTCTAATTTAGACTATTTGAAAAGCAAAAAAAAACATATCCAGATCACTTATGTCAAAAGTGGCACCAGATTTAATTATTTAATAAATGGACGATAACAGTGTTAAAAGAATATTTCTTTTCTTTTTATTGTTTATGATAATTTCATACTTATGTACGCTTCGATATCAAAGCAATACGTTTCTAGATACAATTTATACAGACAATATTTAAAAATAAGCATGAAGAGTTATTGCAAACAGTGTTTTTTTAATGTTGCAGGAAAAAGAAAACAGAGCATTTTACTTGCGGATAGCATCTTCTACAGAGACCGATGCGGATAAAAAAAAAATTAAAAACTGTCAGATATTTTAACTATTAGAAGGAACTACATAAGTGTGGTGGCTACAGTATTTACCGTTTAGACGTATCATATTCATCACTGTCTCTTATTCCTGTTATTATTAATAACGAACAGACACCGGAACCGAAAGACTGAAATTAAAATTTTTCAAGTCTACTTGCAACTATGGTTACAGTAGATAAAGTATCATTTGTGATTTTGCACTATTCTGTAAGCGTTTCAACATGATTCTGTTTCTTCTCATGACGTGTGTTTGTGTGTGTGTGTAAATCAGTTTAGATCTTAAGACATACTGATTGGTCTACTGAAAACAGGAACTCGAAGATGCAATAAGTACAGAACTTACCACCATCCAATGCAATGAAAAACAAAGGCGTGTTTTAGAAGATATATGCTCACATTTGATAAAAACCTTTAGCCTGAAGACTGTATATGAAGAATATGTTCTATTTGTTCGTAAGTTCAAGAATGAAAATGAATGTTGAAATCTCAAAAGTGCGGTTAATTTTTTCCTCTTCTTTATCACAATTATTTCAACTGATACTATCAAGTCAGGAGTATCAAAGCTCTCCCTTTATTTCTATACTCCCATATTCTTTCTTCATGAATACTATTCCAGCTCCAGTTTGTGTCTCTAAATTCTTCTTTTATCTTGTCTCACATTTTCTGTGGTCTTTCGCTTAGTCTTTTCCCTTCAATGTTTATTTAAAAATCTTTTTTGATATTGTGTATACATTTATTCTCATCATATATCCACACTAATTGAAGTGACAGTTCACAAGCATTTCTGCAACATTTGTAGTCTCCAATCTTCCTAATGTACACTGTCTTCATGTTGATTCACTATCGGTAATTAATAGGATCACAGCAATGAAATCAAAATTCTGTATATTTTGTGTCAATCAATGTCTACAATTAAGAAACTCATAATATTTTTAATAATTTGTTTCGTAGTAGATTCTGGAAAAGCTGATCCCACGATGAGCTAAATATATAGTGTATCATTATTCATAGAAACATCTATAGCAGCTGTCACAGAAGTCTTCAAATGTTGCGATACTGTGAGAGAATGTATGGCACAAAACGTGATGAGTTTTGGATGTATTATTGTTTGAACGTTACTCTTACCTATTTAACAACACCCCTTTAGAAAATGTTTTGTGTTCTTATTTCTGGAGGTAATAGTTCATGGTAATCAAACAGAATCTACCAATCCTAGCCAATTTTAAAAATTAAAGTCACTGCCTTATCATAAACAAATAAATTTAGCTTGGTTTCTGAAAAGAAAAAAAACTGGTATTTTTTATAAATAATGATATTGCCTTTCAAAAAATAATCTACGGTTAAGACAAAATACATAAGATAATGTTATTAAATAAAATCGGCTTCCTAAAATATAAAATCAGCTTTTTTTCAAGAATAATATTGTCTATAGCTTGAGGTTGTCGTTGTTCTTGTTGTTGGTATTATTATTATTATTATTATTATTATATAAGTCTCTCGGGTAAAGAGATTTACAAATTATTTATACTTTATACCAGAATCTCCATGTTTACAAAAGTTCAAGGGCGATTTTATTGTCGTATGAAGAATAAATTTAATTATTATATTAGTTATAAAATTTATAAAATTAATACTATGAATTTTGAATAAAACAGAAAATGAATAACAAGTACAATCAGATGTATGTATTGATCTAAAACTCCAATAATTTCAAAAATAATGAAAACGAGGTCCAATAGCTGTATAAGTTTTTAAATAAAATTCATATTGGAAGAAAATTAGTTTTAGTTAACATAATTATGACGGTGAGATGATAAAGGAAGACATTTAATCTTTCATTATATAATAAAGTACGAGATTTAAATAAATATATTTAGATATTAGATATTTATGTATTTGATTTAGTTATTTAAGTATCAAATTTAGATGACAGAGGGCAACACGAAAGTTAGATATGAGATTTATTATTTAAGATGGTTTAATATAGATATTAAATGTGATGGAAGATGTAAAAGTGACATAAATGCAAGAATAGCGATGGGAAGAGATGCCTTTAATAGAAAGTGGAATTTATTCAGAAGTAAAATGGATAGAAACCTAAAGAAAAGATTCATAAAATATTATGTGTGGAGTGTTCCCCTCTATGCAGCTGAAACTTGAACATTGAAGAAATTAAGATTTTGGAAGCTTTGAGATGTGGATTTGGAGAAGGATGGAAAAATTCAAATGGACAGATAAAATAACTAATGAAGAGGTCTTAAAAAGAGTAAAAGAAGAAAGTCTGTTAAGGAGGATAAAAAGAACCAAGGGAAACTGGATCGGACCTATTCTGAGAGGGAATGGAATCATCAAAGGAAAGCGATCGAAGGAAAAATAGACGGAAAAAGATCCAGAGGAAGAGTAAGAAAAATATGCCAGATGACATGCTCAATGGAGACAGGTACACAACCTTTAAAAAGAAGGCTTAGAACAGAAGAGAGTGGAAGGAAAGTTTCTGCTACTAAAAGAAGAACCTGCTCAATTTCAGAATACTCAAGAAGAAGAGCATATAAGTATTATACAAGATTTGGCTCACATCCATAAAAAGTAACCTGCGATTGCAAATGCTGTAAATGACAGTGCAAAAATTGTATTTCTTAATATAATTTATATTAACAGCATGTATAACAATACATCTATAATAGAGTGTAATTAAGAAGTGATATTGTTTTGCATAACTCATCATCTTCGTTTGGTAAGGGGAGGCCTTTAACTTCCCCCTCTTTTTAATGCCTTTCTCATCGTTAGATAAAGTTCTTTATATCACATGTCTGTCGCATTCCATAAAATATAATGATATATGACAGAAATATATTACAATACCATATGAATTATCGCTACTCTAAAAACACGCGCTTTAATACATTTTTACTTCTATTCTGAATTTTCAGTTCAAAATTAAGAAATTTCATGTTTACATTAACTTATAATAACATAAGTATGTTAAGAAATTAAAATGAATATTAACATTAATGAATCGAAAATGAAATAAACATATGACCAGGCAAGACTAATCCGCGTAAACGTTCACTGCAGTGCCGGTAGCCACGCTCATTGAACTTGACTACATCTGAAGTGTCATGGCGTCGCTTAATACACTGACAATAGTTTAATAATCCAACTCACCTTGAGTGTTTCCACGCATACATAAGTATAGCATCGATATAATGAATAAGAGTTCTATTCTCTGAATGTGATGTATCCACTCAATGATCATTGTCATTGAACTGCGTATGGGATAATTCCGAAATATCACAACATGGCGGCTTTCCTGCATATTTGCAAAGTCATGCGGTAAAGGAGAACACCAACCGGTAACAACTGCACGTCCCTCAACAACATTTTTACTATCACTTCAGTATGATAATAAAAACAAAGAACGAAAGCTTTTTTTTTGAACTTAGAGATTTACATTTTCTTCGCTCTCCATATATGAATTCGACCACAAATGAATATCAATAAAATTGTAAAATTTATACACATGATATTACACTCATCGTCCTTCGTCATCACAACAACAACTATGACCGAAAGCTTAACTCGGAAACTGGACGTTTGGTGGCGCTGTTAATGAGAAATTATATTATCTAAAGAAAAATAGAGGAGAATTGGGAGATTCGTTAAGATTCGTGATTGGTCCACTAATGCATTATAGTGATTATTTTAAAAGTGCTTTAAATAATTATTATTTTTTGTGAGGATATAAATAATTATTGCCATTTATTAAATTGTGGAGATTAATTTTATGACAACTAGATGATAAATACTGGCTCCAAATTTTTGGAAATTCTGTGTGCTGTAATTCGTTGTTGCTTATTACTTTGCCCACATTTTTTTTTAATGAAATTCAATTCTTCGGATTTCTAATTAAAACTGATATCTCTCGTGTAATATTCAGATCATGACACTTTTTCAACATATTTGAGACTACGACCAGACGCTTTATGGAGTGATGTCAAACACAGACTGTTGTGGCTTACACAACCGGATATTAAAATTTTAGCTGCAGAACGATCGTATGTAATGAATTAGTCCTACCGGAAGTTCAATTATTCTTGAATAATAGTAAAGGAATACGTTAGATGCTATGATTGTCTTCTTTTCTATCTACGTGTATACATTCGTCAATGAGCAGTGAATATGATCATGTTGGTACTTCGTTCCATTTTCTAGACAACATTTGGGGATTATCACCGCAACAGCCAATTTCAGAGATATTACGATTACTTTTCCATCATTTAGATTACAAAGTTACCATTTCAACAATTTCCATCATCATAAAATTGCAGACGTTTTGAATAGCATTTTCTTTAAACCATTTCTAGATAAGTTCGGATCAATGAGAGTTATACCATGCAATCAACAAAACTATTTCAATCCAGTAACAATCGTTTAAATATCTATACTGACATTTTGAATCTTAATATAAGTTTACGTTCTGCAAATGCTGCTAGACAAATTGTTCAAGAAATAATTATTTTCATATTTTTAAACAATTTCTCTTCATTATATCGAAATCCAAATGCTATATCTCCTTTCACTGTACTCATGAAACCCCGAAGTAATTAAGCTCATCATAATGATATAAACACCAATGATTTAAATATTCGTTATAAAACAACAGAATTCAATCCATATAAGGATGAATTCAACGAGATTGAATCCTTAAGGAAATGAGAAACATTTATAAGGAGTTTTGAATTTGATTCAAGGTGGGCAATGCACACATATCGGCCACCAAATTAGAAACATTTACGGAGATATACATAAACGTCATTTACAGCGTATATGCTTGGTTGTATGCGTGTTCTGGGCAAATATTTAAGAATGTTGCTTTCGGTAATCGCCATTAGTGTCGATTAGAATGGGAAGATCCTTCCGAACTCCGAAAGGATCTTCGACAAACGGCTTGTTGTAGGTGCCCGTCTAGCTGGAGCCAGGATTGCGAAAACAGCGGAACTGATTGGTTTCTCAAGAGGTGAAATATCCCGGGTGTTTAATCAGTGGAAAAATAACCCATTTTCTTGTCTATGTGGTAAGCATTTCATACTCTATGTGCTGGTTGCGTTATATGTTCTTTTTCCTCTTCCCCGAAACAACTCAAAACTTTCAAATTTAAATTCAGCTTCATTATCGCCTCTTACCGTCCGTTTACTTTCAAACTTGGAGAGCTCCGTTACTGGATCGAATTCTTAGCCTGAAATAACATTGAACGAGATACATCGTGTAGTGTTATTTCTATTCATATACAAATATAACTATGTGGACTTCGTTAGCAGAGCTTATATTTGCATATCAAGCTGATGAATAATTTTCCTAGTGCTTTTGCGAAAAGTTCTTGATGAGTCTAAATTATTCACTGAATCATGGGGCGAATAGCCTAACTATATTTTTTTTCTATAAAAAGGTCAAGTCACCAAGTACATGATACAAATGATCACGCAATTAGTCGAGATTAAGGCAATTAAAATTTTGTACACATACTAGTTATCTGGATCTTTATGATAGACTTACACAATAAATGAACTACATACATAAAATATCTTGACATCAAAGTTCGCATCATTGTTACGGACAAGGAGACAGCATCTTGCAGAATTCTTCCAAGCAGAACGCATGATATCAACTAACATCCAAAAATCATATGTCAAGGAATTAACACTAAGATATTGCATAACAATTTATCCATAGCAGTTTGGTTGCCTATAAAAATTAGAAAATTACACAAAAGTATTTTAGTGGAGTTTCGGGGATGACCTTGAATGTTTGTTAAAACAGACCACCTTATATCCAGACAGAGACATTTCAGAAGAAAAAGTATAAAGAGCTACACAGGAATGCAAAAACAATTACCGTAATAACGCTTAACTTACAAAACATCGAAACACAAAGTATGAAAATTGTACCGACACATTTAGTACAACAGACGCATGTGCACATTTGCATAAAAAAAAGAACTCAGAAATCCCAACAAACAAGATGAATATTCTATCCGTAAAACTCCCAAATAAAATAAATATAATATGTTAATCTCATTGTCTGCATATAATTTTATTTTAGCTTCAAAAACAGTGAGATTATATTGTAGTTTTAAAATATTTCAGGATTATTTAGTATTGTTTAAGAACGCAATATTTATATTATGTAACGAAATGTATGCAATGTTCTGTGTTAAATTTGTTTTTTCTTTACATCCTACTCGGTTTGAATAACCATAAGTATCATCTACTATCCATTCGATACTGCGATGATACCCCGTTTCGTAAAGTATTCGATAAAATCGCACACGTTCAGTGGGACACTGATTATTATTATTTTTTTTTTTGAATTATTGTATATATTATTCACGCGGATTTTCTTAAAAATATTAAGTATAAATTGAAGTGAATTAAACTAAAAGTTCATACGATGAAAATCTTCTAACCTGTTTAAATAACAGTATATTACACATTTAAAAGTTAGATTCTATGAAAAAATTAGACAAAATTAACATCAAGCCATGTTTTAAAGTAAAAAACATATTTAAATTTGCGAATTCAAAAGTGATTTGTCAGTGCGATTTTTTTTTATTTAACAACAACAAACATGCTATTCGCGAAAAGACTCAATATCGGCTTCAACAACATTATTATAAGACAAATAAACCTCCCGAGAACATGAATTCTCGATGAGAAAAACTTAACGTGCTGAATAAAAATGAGAAATAAAAACAGTCTCGACAGCATCGAATAAGAAATTACTGAAACATGAGTCTTTTAGATTTAATGCATCATAAATTATGGCGTTTTTGATCTACTCGACAGTGCACGTCGGTGGTCTGAAAAGTTCTCGACCTAACAATGAAAAACTTAATCTATAATTTCAAAATTATTTTTATTTTTCAACATAATCTCTCTTAAGACTAACACATTTATTCCAGCGATACTCCAGCGCCATTATCCCGTCCCTGTAGTGGTTCTCAGTAAGATCTGCAAAATACCCTCTACAGCTGCAGTTATTATTATTATTACGTAACAACTCCAGGGAGTCCAAAGACTCATCGAGAGAAGGCACCTACTTTACAAACTCTCCCTCTCCACCAATCCACCACCCGCAACCACCTTCATCATCTACACAATGCCATCTAGCGCCGACCACCACCCCTAGTATTTTCACAGACAATCACAAACATCCATGCCCAGGCAGGATTCGAACCCGCAACCTTTTTTTTTGACTGGAGAGCGGATACGCTGGCACTCGACCAACCAGGCCAATCACCTCTTGATTCGAAGAAAAACGCTGACCAGCGAGGAAGAGTTTTAGTTTTGGGAAGAAATAGAAGTCAGAAGGAGCCAAATCTGCAGAATAGGGTGGATGTCCCAACAATTCACAGTGCAAATCCCTTAAATTTCCCATTGCCAAAACACCTGGAGAGGTGCAGTCTTGATGAAAGATGATTTTTTACTTCTGAAAACCGGGTCTTTTCTCACGAATTTTTTCGTCTAGTCCGGTTAAAAGATCGGAATAATATTCCCCTATTATTGTTTTACCCTTTTCAAGATAATTAATAAACAAAATGCATTTAGCATCCCAAAACACCGATGCCATGATCTTTTCAGCTGATGGAACCGACTCTGTTTTCTTTGGCGCTGAACAACCGGCTTCTGTCCACTGTTTTGACTGCTGTTTGGATTCTGATGTGTAATGGTGAATCCACTTTTCATCTATAGTAATAAATCGACGCACAAAATCAGTTTTATTCTTGTTAAAACGCTCCAAGCACTGTTCAAGGATTTTCATGCGAGTGTGTTTTTGATCTGCTGTGAGCAAGCGCGGCACCCATCTTGCGCAAAGCTTTTTCATTTGCAATTCTTAGTGCAAAATATATCCTACACATTATTTTGAAATGCCTATAGTCTCAGCAATTTCACGCACATTGACTCGCCGGTTCATTCAATAACATATCATACACTTGATCAATGAATTCTGGTGTTGTTACACTTTTTGGACGTCCTTCACGTGGATCATCTTCAAGGCTGGTACGGCCACGTTTAAACTCGGCAGTCCATTTCTTAATTGTCAAACACGAAGGTGAAGAGTGCCCATAAACTTTTATGAACTTCGAATGAATTTCTTTTGTCGTTAAACCTTCTTTTACAAAGACTTTTTATAACCGCACGGTACTCAATTTTATCCATTTCAAGGGATACAGACAAAACAGTTTGGCTTCAGACAGATGTATAAAACAAACTACATGATAGAATTACTTGCAATTTCAAATGGATGCTTATGACAAATGTACCAAATTAGAAAAAAAATCGTGCCGATAGTGTTGCCATCTATGTTCGAGGCTAAGAACTTTTAAGACCACCCTCGTATATGTCTAGATTTTGTGGGTATTGCTAAACGTATGGAATTTAAAAAATCCTGAAATGTTATTTAGATTAAAAGTTTTATCTCCGAGAACTGGAATAAGTGCGAGACATTCTAAATGGAAAATTAGTTTCTAAAGAGTTACTGAATATATCTGAAATGCATCTTTTAGAATACCATCCATCAGATCTGCCATTTAGTATTCAAGGTTAAATTTATTAGCACATTTTATGCATGGTTATGTCACAAATAAAAAGAGCACATTATATCAAAGAAGGTTTATAAAAGACGAAAAAACACCAACCAATTGGCGTTGCCTAAACAGTTTTGGTACAAATTGAGATGCAGTTCATTCCACCCCATTGCATTTCATCAACAGAATAATGATGTTCGAAGTTTCGAACAAACTCCAAAACCAGAAGTGAAAACAGTTAATCAAGCATTAAAGAGATCAAACTCTTTCTGGAGAAATTTAATGCTCCGTTGGTAATAGTAATAGTAAATGAAACATTTGCTGTGATTTCGGGAAGTCGTTGTATGTCTCTTCAACGAGTAATGGAGACTCAGTTCGTTTATTTACTTGCAATATCTTCTCTTTAAAGTAAGTATTTATACTAAACAGCCAATAAGTAAAATCATTTTAAAAAAAACTTTAAGTATTCAAAGTAGTGTTGCGAGATAGTGGAAATCACATCCTAGAATGTAGACAAATTTTCTTTTTCACCACTTGGTAGTTGATATTTATGCAAAAAACTAGTTCTGTATATTCATTTAAATCAAATATGTGACTGCTTTTGTTGCTGTTCATTAGAATCCAAAAAATCACGGACATTTGGTTATTTTAATCCTCATTCACTGATAGCATGAAGACGTACGAACATATGCATGCATATTTTACGATGAAATAGGGTAGAACCAATTTCTTCCCCAATTTGGCTGTAAAAGCAATGCCAAACGCACTGATATCCATGTCAGACAGTTATGATCACCATGATTTGGTAACAAGAAACTTTAACTAAATTTATGAAGTTATCAGCGATATGGATTTTAAAATACATTTTGAGTTTCTTGCCAGAAGAAACAATACCTTTTGAAATCCGATACCAATGTTGACCTAAATGGAGTGTAATGCATCAACTTGAATTTGGTTTTAAAATTTAAATCTACAGTCATGCTATTATTAGATATCTAGATTCACTCCACTGGTACAAGACCATGTACCAAGAAATAACTATGATATAACTGAAAAAAAAATAGCGTAATAATATGGCAACTCTGATGTGAGGATTTTCTCTCATAAGCTTTCTGTTCTATTTTTCGGAACTTGCTTTTAAGTTTCTACACATCCGACTATGAAATAAGGATGGATTCATAATGTTCTAAATTTCTATTAATTTATTTAGCCCAAACGAAGCCTCTTAAGGTCTTTTTCAATGATTATATGTCTACTTTTTCCTTTCTAATAACATTAAATTCGCAGCGTTTGTCCTCATTCGTTCATCAGGGGGATGTTTACTAATGTAGTAAACAAGGCTTAGTTTAGTAGAATTACATGTTCAATTAATTTAAATATTCACGAATTATGAAAAAAAAGTAATTTTTCTTGACGATAACTAATCTTCTTAATTACTTATTACTTTTAAGTTATTTTAATTTTTGTTGTGTTATATATATAAGCTTATATATTATATATATAAGCAAGTGTATATCACATACACATGTTGTACTGTTTTTTGTTTACAATAGATTTCAAAAATATCAAGGTGTACTAAGATTTCTTTTTCTTCTTTCTTTCCTTTTTTTAATGTTTTAAACGAGTACTAAAAATAAGCAGTCGTAGCCGAGTGATTAAGCTGACGGACTAGAAATCCGTTGGGGATTCCCCACCCACAGGTTCGAATCCTGTTGACTGCGATTTTTTGCCCCTTTTCTTGATTCTTCCTCACGTCGTTGGATCTTCTGTGCATTTTAAAAAGAAGATGCTGAAACCGTATGTCATCTACGTTTTAAGCCTTTGCCTGACGAAAGGAAAGCCGTACAAAAATTATTTCTGTTGTAATATCTTCAGATCTGGAAGGCTTTTGTGATTAAAACGTTGATGGGAACTAATGAAAAAGTGGGGTGTGGAGAAGGCCCCACTTCCTGCACCATCAAATATTTCAATCCATTTGTTATTTTCACAAACATAGTATAGATCTATCACCAATGTTTTACGCTCTTGATTTCCTTTTTTTCATTCTGATCCAAATTTTTATTCTTTTTAATCCTTTTAGCACTTAATCCTTTTACATTTTCAGTTGTAAAATACTTGTTATTTCATATTTGTAGTATAACTTGTATTACTACTTCTCAATATTATCATCTCCATATTTTTTCGTTTTCAGTACCTGAATATTTGCTTATGAAGTTCGATATAAAAGCTGTTTTGAGATCAGCAATTAACACTATCGTATCAAAATTCACAGGACACCTCTCGGATGACAGAAAAATGGAAATGGATGAGAAATATGCATTTGTGGGCATAAAAGGAGAGCAGAGGGGTTGCTGGAAAGCGATTTCGATGTTGTATGTGTGAATGACGAGTATATAAAGAGTGTTAGCAGCGTTTCAAAGGAAAATACTTGATGTATTGAAAAAAGGGCTATGTTTTGTTTCTAGGGCTTATGGATTATTAAACATTTAGATAACCCTCGATACAAAAAATACATTATAGAATTAGAACATTTCGTTGGCGGGAATCATTCAAATTAGATCTAAAATGATGAAAGACAGACGAAGTTGTTATACTCGAAATCTCCTAAACTCCCGTCAACGGATTTTAGATCACCTGATTGGAGATGAGGGCAGCCACGACCGATTTCATAAGTGCTTTCACAACATAGGAATTAGAACAAAATTAGAAATGCACACCATGAACTTTCACTGCTGGATCGCATTCCGAAAAACGTAACAACCAAATGCATATCAAAAAGCACTTAACCTCTGTGGTACAAAAATAGAAAAATAGTTTTTTTTTTCTATTTTTTATAGCAGGGTTTCTGTAAGAACATTTTAAAATGTATTTGTGATAAAATTAGAGCGGGTTTCGAAAATATAATCACTGGGAGAATTTCTTTCTATCTCTTTCGAAAAATTCATAATACGAGACTACATATTTTGAAATGTTTGTAATAAAGGTGAGCACCATTTTGTCACTATGATTTTATAGCAGCCGCAGAATTTGTTCCTCAACTAAACTTAAAAAATCGAAAAATACATATATTTCATGATATTTCTCATTTTGGTAAGTTTGTTACTACCAAAATTAGTAAACACCAGCTTCACTTCGGCTTTTTTAATCCACCGAAATCTATTCTTACTGTTATTCTCAATAAAAATTAAAAATGCAAACATTTGCATTTTGCTCTCAGAGTTCGAGTAATGAACTGAAGTAACATGCGCTCAGTAATGCGAGTTATGTGCAACACTACTTAACTTTTTTTTTTGAAACACAATTTTCTTTAGATAATTTTTTAAAATAAAAATAAAGGAGATAATTTTGAGAGCACTTAACGTGTAGAGGGAAGGGAGTATAAAAGAGAATGTTATTTTCATAATAGACACGCCTGCATAGCAAAGAGAGATTAACTAGGGAAGTTAAGTAACATACATCGCAAGCATTATTATTTCTCGATATACGGCATAAAGGTTTATTAGCATATATCTATTACCTTTTTCAGATGTGCGCAAAGTTCAAACTCGTAATTTCGTATTGCAAACATAATTTCAGAAGCTACTTCATTTTCTTGGGAAAGAAAAATCGTAAAATATCTCGATATAGCACTCTGTTTATCTCATCTCATCTTCCTTTTATCCTCTTTTTGCGGTGTCGAGGGTTTATTAATAATCGGACCTCAAACCGTTCAGAGGATAAAGTAGTCAGCCGTACGCCCGGGTGTATCCTATGTCCTGTAGTGTTGAGTTCTCAAGGCCGGTTTGCCTGCTTTGCGGGATGAAAAACCACAAATGAACTGGCGGAAAAAATCCTGCTGTCCACGCCCAAGACTGGTTAACTTGGCTATGGCTGAGGAAGATCCTTCAGCTCTTCACGTCTCCGACGGGAATCGAACCTAGGACACTCCTTCCCCAGGCATATAGTTGCGAAGCGCACAGACACTAGGCTAACCGCGCGGAATTTAAAAAGTCACCATGTCAGGTATCACTCGTTCTTCTGTCAAGGTGACAGCATTTCTAGTTTGTGTTGTAACTACTACTGAAACTATTAAGGCCGCGAAGATTAGTGTATTGTGCTTGTTAACTGCAGATGTTCTCCTACCTTTTCTGTCTGTTTTGCCGGATGGAAAACATGAATTTCCTGAAAGAGAAGGGACTCTCCTACATCCATAGAGACTGACAAACTCTCCTCCAGTTGAAAATCTTTCAAGAAGTGTCCTTGCGTAAGAGATGGAATTCGAACCAAGTTGATTTTCCACCAACGGGGGTTGTGACTATGCCTCTTCATTTTTGGAACTGCCAATAAGGGATGCCCGCAATATTAATTGCTTATAAGTCATGATTTAAAATATTTTTTAAATGTATCAGGAAACTGAATATTAGAAAATAGTATTTATCGGAAACTGTTTAGTATTTTAACTGTTATCTGAGGATGAGGAATAAAAAAAAGCTTTAAAAATATACCAGCATTTAAGAATTGACTTCGACAGTAGTTAACTAACAACCATTGCATATTTGTAAGCCAACAAACATTAGTTTTTTGGTCTACACAAATATGTAATATCAAAGTGTACATGTTAAATATGATAATTTACAATAATGAATCTCACCTGGGTCTGTGATTAGCCAGGATATCGCCGTATTCCACATTCGTAAACAACAAATGGCCAAAGGAACTGTCAGGATCAACACCGTGCTGAACTTAAGAACTGAAGAAGTATAACAGGTCATCAATAAAACAAATTATTTCGTCATCTTTCTTCTTTTCTTTTGAGATAAAAGGGGATCACCGAAATTAAAAATATTCATGATCTGCAGAATAAAAAGTCATGTTAAAAATCAAGTTAAAAATTCTGAAAACAGAAAAGCGAATTTTGTTTTTTTATCGTGGATTATTTCGAAAGAGAGCGACAGAAAGTAAATCAGGAATCTCAGCTGGTGTCTCAAATTAATAAAGGTTGTTAATATTGTTACTAAAGAAGGTGGCGGCTTCATTTATTTTACAAGCACTTAGTTAATAAACATAACATTACTGGAAACCGAAGTAACATCACAGTGACTTGATCTTTCTTTACATACAGTAAATAGAATTCATTCCATTCTTTTGATGTTCTGCAACTGTACTTAGTATATACTAAAACAACTGAGTTATGCCATAGCACAGAAATAATTGTTGAAATGTACTTTTCTTATCCAAACACAAAAGTTTTGTTAGGGAAAACGTAATGGCTTACATTGTTTGTCTGTTCGAACACTTAGGACATCTGTTGGTCCACTGTCACCAAACTGATTGCGTGCTGTGACGTATATTTGGTAGTGACTACCTGACAGTAATCCTCCGATCGAGTATTTGTAGGTTGGAGATATGGATAAAGGAACTTCGTGCCATTGGCCATTTTCCTTGCGTAGATGAATGATGTACTCTGAAATATATAAGAAAATTAATATTTTAAATATAAATATATCTTAAAACAAGCAGCATTAAAATACAAGTTCAATAAAACTTTCGAACATAATGAGTATTAGTATGTCCTTAATAAATAAAAACGGAACTGCATTTTTTATCTCAGCAAACGCTTTTGAAATGACACTTTAGAACCATCGCCGTTTCTTTTGTCTCGGCTGATTTGTTGGACTGTCCCATGAAATTTAACCTAGAAACTGTAAAATGAAAGTTCTCAACTACTACGTCGAATTTTTGAAATCATCACAGGGTTTTATTCAGTGGTATTGAAAAGAAGTTATCAGTCTTAGTGAATCACGAGTAACGATGTTACCAATAAAACGTTGTTGAATGAGCAAGGATGTGCAAAGATTGATACAATGACACATTTTTCCTTGTTAGACTATAGTCTCAGCACCTCCAATCTTTCTATTACTTTCTCCATTTCGGTTAGGTTTTCAACTGGGCAATGCTTTTGGTTGTTGTACATTTTTCTGTTTTCATGAAAAGTAAATACCCAAGTATACCCACTGTCCAAAAAGAAACCAAACTGTTCGAAAATAGAAGAAACTAGTGGAGCCACCTGTATCTTTGTGTTGTCGAAAGCGGCAACCTTCATTAGTGTTGTGTCAACTGTTTATGACATTTAATTCATTACAAGCAGAGTAATAGTGCCAAGAGTGATAGTGTATTTTGACTAACGGTCGGTCGTCACGATATTCATGCCGCATGTGACGAATTCTCGCTATACATCGCTTCGAAACTTCGAGGTAAAACTCACCATTGACCTTTTGGCCAGGCGGAACGAATTCTTTGTCGATAATGCCCTTGGAATCGCAGAAACAAATCAGCATTATCTGTACTTTTCACTTTTCCAAGCGACTTTTTTCGGATGCCCCGCTTCTGGTGGTCTCCACTCAGCACTCTGGCGCTTTGTTTCGGGCTCATACTCAAAATACAACGTTTCGTCACCAGTAACGAAGGAAGTTAGAGTCCTTACGAGCGATTTTAATGAGCTCGTTGCAGTGTTAAATTCGATACATTTTTTGGTCCTCGGTCAACTTGTGGGGGACAAATCGCGAATTCAATTTACGAAGGCCCAAAAGCTCGGTTAAAATGTTGTGCACAGTTGAATTTGGAATCTTCAATTCATCCTCAATCAATCTCATAGACGATTTCGGGTTTTCGTTGAAGAAATTACACACTTTTAGGATTTTAATTTCGCTCAGTCCATTTTTTGGACGGCCCGGCTTTTCGTCGTCCTCAAGCGTCTCACGACCACTTTGAAATCGCTTAAACCACTCGTAAACTTGAGTACGGGATAAGTATGCATCACCGTATGCTTTTTGAGGAATTTGATGCATTTCGGTAAAACGTTTACCACAAAATTCAATCGCAGCTCTCGGTTTGAAACTCATTTTCGGACCGTTTGTCAAAACACACTGTCACTCTTGGCACTATAACTCGGCTTCTAATGAAACAAATGTCATAAACATTAGACACAACACTAACGAAGGTTGCCGCTTTCGACAAAAAAAAAGATACAACAGGTGGCTCCACTAGTTTATTCTATTGTCGAAAAGTTCGGTTTCTTTTTCGAAAGCGGGTGTATAATAGTTAATTCACGTTGAAGAAGCTAAAGACGGAAGCTAACATCCAATTGTTCATATAATGAGACGAATATTCCTACGCAGGCGATTTGTTACAAAATCGATAATCATCGAGGCCTTTAGAACGTCAATAAAGATTCAGAAAATGTTTTATCCTGCATCGCAAGATATATTTAACGCAAAAATATTCAAACAAGAGATGTATTTGGAATGTCTACCCTTTGGAATGTCTTAATTATAGTACTCGAGATGATGTACTAATAAATCGTTGTAGAAGAATTTAGTTTTATTAGAAATATTCAATTTTAGGTGTTTCTCAACAACAGATAAGCAAAATAATTAAATTAATTATTAATTCAAATATTAGAACTCGCTGTTAGGAGAACATACATTGTGAAACATAATATATTAACATTAACATCAAAAAAGTATTATAGGCATCCCAAAAAAAAGTATGAGATATTATTTACAGATCATCACCTGATGGAAGGGCTTTCTTTTTACTTTCTACTTGTATTTTCACTTCAATTGCAGAACGACGAGTGGAAAGAATTTCGACCTTTGGCACAGCCGGAGGATCTACAGGCAAGAGAAGCTGGAATAACGATTTATAACATACTAGTGTGCATAAATATATTATATAACATATATATGATTGAATAATGATTTATCCATTTATTTACCTCCATGAAATGTCTTTACTACTAGTTGTTCGGACGGAGGGCCCATACCCATTCTATTGAAGGCCCTGATTTGTATGGTGTAGCTGGTAGAAGGATGAAGACCTAACAGAAGATATCGGTGTTCTGATTCCACTCTTTCCACATTCAGGGTTCGATACGATAATTGATGGCTTGATAAACTGGAAGTTGTGTAGCCAATGTAGAAACCTCTTAAATCTCCATTCCACGAATCCTTTGGTGGTGGCTATGGAGGAATGAAAGAAGAAATCGAGTAGAGTTTTGAGTAAATGAAGCTAAACTTTTATTTGATTATAAATATATAATATGATTTACATTACTCTTTAGTCGAATAAAGATTCAGGTTTTGGAATTTTTAATGTCGCAAACTCTACTAATAAAACTTTACTATAATTTTATAAAATTTTCCTAATACAACACAACTGCCAAATGTTAAATTTTTGTAGAGATGAAGCCGAGTTCTAGTTCAGTTTATAATTGAAACTTAAGCCTTTAAACGGCGAAGTTTTTAATAATGCCTTATCATGAAACTGTTGGAATTCATTTCATTAATATTGGAAAGCGTCTTAAATCTAATCAGCAGTTTAGATACACTAAAAAGAAATAGACCAGTTCCTGATGGAAACGATAGATTTTTATTTAGTATGTTACTTATGTGATGCAATATTATGTAACAAGCAGAGACATATTAAGGCTATCAGATTGGTTCTGATCTGAGAATCGCGATAGGGAATATTGAAGGGAGTTAATCGAATTCGTCAAAGTGAGTCGATTAACTCAGGCTCAGCTGAATCTTAAATCGCTCAATGGTTAACTTCCTGGGCATATTTCCAAAGGGAAGTGATTCCCACATTCCTAAACGAAATGTCAACTCAACATGGTTAAGAAGTCAAAATGTTTCTTTTCTTTTTTTTTTTTAAGAAATCAGTTTTCTCTGTGGTCATTATGCCAAACTCCAATTTATTTGTTTTCTTAATGCAGTAAAATCAGGTAAAAAGGACTCAGACTATCAGCAGTCTTGGTCCAAGTAAGGAGTTTATGGGTTGTGTGCTGTTTTGACGAGGCTCTCGCAAAGTATTGCTTTGGCAGTATTGACGAAAGGCCTTAGGCAGCATAAATTTTAAGCTCAATGCCTCACAGTGAACGCGAGACTGAAAATTAACGAAGTATGACATTTGGATTACTTCGATTGATGAGCTGTCTACGGAGGAAGACTGTTAGTCGAATGCATTGCAGTTGACTAACAGTCTTCGCAAATTTGCGTACATATTAACGAAGATGTACGCAAATAGCGGGATTACATTCCTCGTGTTGAAGTGATTTAACTTTCTCACAGTTCTCTTTTACTGGGCAAAGATCAATAGTCGCTGAATCATCCCTCTTACTTCACCGGTGAAGTTAAGAGTGACGATTCAACCGGCTTCTTTCGACGATGCTTGTTGGGGTATTACTATTCATTTCATTGAATACTATATTCTGTGCTTTGAACTATCACTTTCAATATTCTGAGACTGCCCTTCTTACAGTCAGAGGTGGTGAGTCCAGTTTGTTCCCCCAAAAGAAGAAGATTGCAAGGCTTCTGGACTGTGGGAATTCGACTTACACTATCCTGGAAACGCGGTCGCTGAAGGCATCGCAACTCCAAGTTTCGAAAAATAAAAACATAATTTATTTTAATTACTTGAACTGTTTTATTTGTTTATTTGGAAGGACATTAGGGATAGGAAAATGATACTGGTTTAAAACCCGAGTTGGTTTCCGTGGGCATTTCTGAAAAATATGCAAAGTTATCCAATGAATATCAATTTTAGAATAATTAATTTGATTGTTTCGAAGAGAATACTGTTGTTTTTGAAATGAATATTACGTTTTTATGCCATAATTCATGGCTTAATTTATTTTTGTATGCGTAAATATATATACCTTATACGATTCCCATTAAAATATTAGTAATCTCGTTATTTAATTTAACGTATGTTTTCAAGTTCAGTTTTTTTCCATTTGTGTGTTCATTAAAGAGTGGCTCAATTAAAAGGCATGACTTTTGTGTACGATTCACTGAGTTGATAGCTCAAATTGTTCTTCTTTTCGCAGTTCTTTCATGAATTTTTAACAGCTTCATTAAATAAAATAAATAAATAAAATTAATTCAAAGTAACCTGTTTTATCAAACAGTTTAGGTTTATTTCCCTGTCCTGTAAACAGTTTTCGAATAGTGCATAGAAAATCATATTTGAAGTTTGAAAATACTAGTTAATATGAAGAATACGGGAAGCCATCGTTGTTGTTTCCACCTGTCTTATCTTTGAATATATGAACCATTCTTGCTAGAATGGATAGAAGTGAAGTCACAAGAGTATGGCAGGTAGAGAAAGGCTATCAACCGATTTCCAAAAGTTAGGACCCAAAGAAATTCGCCTAGAGCAAAATCAGTAGGACTCTCCTACTGTAGTAATGAGTGAAAAAAAAACTGTAAATGTAGTGACGCTGGAGATAGAAACAAAAGATAATGCCCGTTTCTTGTTCTGGCTGCAGCCATTTTCAAGTTTAACAACCACGTTGGAGGCCCCATTTTGTAGTACATGTTCTAATGATCTCTAATTTTTTTTAGTTCTTAAAACATGCAGTTTGGTTGACTGAGTAAATAGCTACTCCGATCTCTAATCAGGAGGCTCTGGGTTCAAATTACATATTGCGAATGTTGCGAATATCTTCAGAGAGGTGAATTTTCATCACGGTGGGAAAGCATGCTTGGTTTTTAAGTCGGGAGAATCGTATTATGATTATCTATTCCTAACAACGGAACTAATATACTATAGGTTTAGAATCTTCCGTGAGTGACTTTCACATTAAACTAATTCCACCACGATACCGCTTACCTTCCAAGATATCCTTACGAATGTTGCTCCTTTTTCTTCGATTTTTACATTCTTTGGAGACATTCCTGGTTCTGAAATAAGGAAAAGAACACAATAAACCTCCATGTATTGTTTTAGTTTCATTTTGAATAATGAATCAACATTCAAAATACGATGTAAAACATTTATATATTTGCGAAAATATGTTAAACATATTTGTGAATTATATATTCTGATATTCACAGTTATTTCTTTTGAGAAATTGGAATTTCAAATATATCAATTCAGAATTATATAATTATGAAATAAGAGAGGGTTTCGAAAAAAATTATTAATAAACACTTTTACTAACAACTTGATTTCGAAATAAATGATCTCTAACTTTTTTTAGTTCATCACACATATTTCGAGTCACGTAGACACGCAAAATATTCCTGCATTTGTTCCACTGTGGAAAGAAGATATCATCTCTCTCAGATAACACAGAAATAATAGAGTGTCTTTCACCATAAAACACTGAATGTTCTACATTACTTTAAATTAACTTTTCTTGCCGGCCAGATGCTCCTTCAGTGGGTGCCAGTATTGGAAATTACGGGATACTAGATCAGGGTGGGTGGTACAGAATTTACCAGAGTATCTTCATAATCAGGCGCATGTGAGCGAAAGTATTATCGGGCAGTATGTACTTCTTTTATGCAAGTAACTTGTGATGAATGTCAAACCGAAATTGATCGTGTGTGTTACAGTAGCACCTTTCAGCATTTACGATGTTATCCTTTGTAAGAAATTAAAGAGAAGCGCACAGTCATGATCCCATAACACTAATATTGTGGTGCAGAAGAAGATGATGGGCGCTTTCCTGTACATTTCAGATTATTCCATCATCAGCAGCATTTTATTATCATATCACAGATTTTGTCTCAGGTGAGAGAATAATATTCTAAAATACACAACTCCACATTATCCCAGATACTCAGCATGTATCATATGCTGAGTATCTGGGATGGCATATGTGATGCGAGAACAATATGCTGCTGATGGAAGAATTTGGAATTAACAAATATTTAAAAGTAACTTAGTAGAATAAAAACTTTCATGAATATCCACAAACAATAAGGCCAAATATTTTAAGAAATATTGAAAATTAAACTTATTCCGAGGGAAAAAATCTTGCTGGGGATTTGAATATTATCACAAACGGTTTGTTTCAAGATTTATTTATTTATTAAGAGAAATAATATAGGTTTACTAGTTTCCGCCTAAAGAATGATATCTATATTAGTAATGGAATATGGAGAGAGAGAGAGAGAGATCTTAATGCCAAATCTGTACTACTTAAAAGTCATGAGAGCTGCCCAGCATATATTCGAATTTTATTAGTAAATTTTTTTCAGGTTTCACTGACCGGACCTGACAGCTGAAGGTCAATCAGGTGTAGAGATTCTTCCGCCAAAACTAAAGGTCAAGACAACAGTGACTTCAGTTATTTACAGAAGATTCGGGGGTACCCGAACCTAAAACAAGGAACTTCGGAATTGTATAAAAAGTTCTTGAGAACCTCTAAGAGGGAGGCTGGAAGTTTTTTCGTCTTACTGCAGTTCGTTGGCCCGCTCGGACTTCCGAGATTTCGTCGGAACGTGACCCTAGGCACGGGGAAACCAGGAGAGGCAGATTATTCTTCGGAGATTTATTTTCCGAAGGATAATCGGAAAAAATCGGAAAGTAAGGGAATGTGCCAAGTGCGACCAGTTACACGGGGTCTATAGTAGATCCAGAACCAACGGTAAGCTATGCCGCAATTCTCGGAAGAGGACTACAGCAGGAGAACCGTTAAAAGCCATTCAGCAAATGCTAGTATAAAGAACGGAGGAAAGCAGTCAGCAGGTCCTACACAAATCTTCATAGCTGGTAGAACTGTATACGTTTCTGCGAATTTGTGAGTAGATTCTATTGTATTAACGCTGAGGTAGTGATTAAGAATTGTATGTCCGCTGAACGTAGCTTTGTTAAGAAAATTGTATAGTCGCTATAAGAAATAATTGAGGCTGAGGATTAGCTAGTATATATACACCCTCTGTCCAAAAAGAAACCAAACGTTTCGAAAATAGAAGAAAGAAACTAGTCGCGTCACCTGTTGTATCTTTTTGTTGTCGAAAGCGGCAACCTTCATTAGTGTTGTGTCAACTGTTTATGACATTTGTTTCATTAGAAGCCGAGTTATAGTGACAGTGTGTTTTCACGAACGGTCGGAAAATGAGTTTCAAACAGAGAGCTGCGATTGAATTTTGTGTTAATTTTGTGTTTAAAGCATCAAATGCTTCAAAAAGCATACGGTGATGAATGCTTATCCCGTACTCAAGTTAACGAGTGGTTTAAGCGATTTCAAAGTGGTCGTGAGACGCTTGAGGACGACAAAAAGCCAAGCAGTCCCAAAAACTAAACTGAGAGAAATTAAATCCAAAAAGTGCGTGATTTCATCAAAGAAAACCCGAAATCGTCCGTGAGATTGATTGAAGATGAGTTGGGGATTCCAAAATCAACTGTGCACAACATTTTGACCAAGAGTTTGGGCCTTCGTAAATTGAATTCGCGATTTGTTCCCCACAAGTTGACCGACGACCAAAAATGCATCGAATTGAACACTGCAAGGACCTCATTAAAACCGTTCGTAAAGACTCAAACTTCCTTGAAACTATCGTTACTGGTTACGAAACGTGGTGTTTTGAGCCCGAAATAAAGCGCCAGAATGTTGAGTGGAGACGACTAGAAGAGGGGCATCCGAAAAAAAGTTGCTTGGAGAAGTCAAAAGTAAAGCAATGCGGATTTGTTTCTACGATTACAAGGGCATTATCCACAAATAATTTTCCGCCTGGCCAACCGGTCAATGGTGAGTTTTATCTCGAAGTTTCGAAGCGATTGATAGCGAAAATTCGTTATACGGCATGAATATCGTGATGCAGGCAGCTGGTCACTTTTGTACGATAATGCATCATCTCATCGTTCGAACATTGTGACCGTGCCAAACGCTGTATCGAAGCTGAGGGAGAGTATATTGATTGAAATAAATGATTGGGTTAATTATAATTGGCATGTGTTTTATTTTCTAACGAAAGTTCGGTTTCTTTTTGGACAGAGGGTGTATTAAGAAGAATGTTAGCCTAAGATCTATATAGACTGTGACTGCCAGTAATTGCCTAGATTTTGTAAAGCACGTTATTTAAGCATTGTGAACAGCTGTCTAAATTATAAGGTGACGATTTGAGTTCAAGATAGGCATCAGAGAGAGAACGTTTCAATTGTATATTAGATTGTATAGTTGCATAAGATAAAATAAACATGTTTTGGTTAAAACTATCGCCTGATCTTTGACAATGCGCTGTCTCATAAAAACAACCGAACCTGTGTGCTTAAATTAGAGAAATTGTCACGGCTGACTATTTAGGTAATTATTTTAGAAAGTGATCTATTCTATAAGTGTTATAACCAATCTTCTCGTGCTATAAAATTATTTCAGGGTGGCGCAGTCGAAAAATAATATACATTTTTGCTGAGTTACTTAGCATGGGAGATAGTTAACTGTAACCATGAGTTGCCTATTCTTGAAGCCTTCTCACTAACAGCGCTAACACTTGTAGAAAGTATAAACGATTGTAAGCGGGGATTGAGTTAATCGGATTAAATTAGAATAAGGTAACGATTACTTAACAGAGAGTCTGAAGTTAAAGTAGACTTAGGAAGGATTAACGACAGAAAAAGGTAAAAAATAATAATTCTAAAGTGCAGCAACTGATAAGAAAAAATAATTAACAACCCAAAATATTACAATGGCGCACCTGACATTATTTTTCACTCCTTTATATGATATTTCACATGCAAGATAATTGAAAGTATTTATCGGTTCTATTTATTTTTAACTATTCTGTCCACAAAATGTCTGTCTGTCCATAAAATGCCATTGTTTTAGCTTTATCTATGGATATTTTCATTCAAATTGTTCCACTATAATGTTTAAATTATATATTGCTATTTGTAAATTGTCTTCTTTATTTAATATTATTACCTGATCATCAACATATAACAGTGTATTTATTTCATTATTCTGGGAAACCTCTATATCTGGATTGTTTAAGGCGTTCCATTGTACTAATATTTCATTAATGTAAATATTGAAAAGTGTTGGAGACAGAGGGCATCCCTGTCTTACTCCTTGGTTTATAGATTATTTTTTAGACAACTTTTCATTTATTTTTATTTCATTATCTTTATATATATATTCAATATTGTATGTAGTAAAATATTAGGTATATTTATTCTTTGTAATATATCAAACAGTTTACATCTTTTTACTTTGTCAAATGCTTTTTCGTAATCTAGAAACAAAAGATGAGTTTCTAAATTAAATTCTCTTCTTTTTTCTAAGTAGTTTTAAACAAAGCTGCATCCATTGTAGAGCGTCCTTTACTAAATCCATTTTGGCATTCTAATAATATTTTTTCACTGTATATTTTCAATTTTTTATTAAGTATTCTACTATATATTTTGTAGCATGTATTCAATAAACTATTACCTCAATAATTAACAGGTTTTCTTTTATCCCCCTTTTAAAATAAGTATTACTATACTTGTATTCCATTCTATTGGTATTTGTCCATTCGTATATATTTTATATAAAATTTTTAATACTGTCTGATGAAATTTTTTTGGAGAAAATTTATAGTTTCTTGATCAGACAAATCATCCGATAAAGTACTAGCAGAGAAAACAGCTTAAAATGTGATCATTAGAATCAGTTGGATGTATTATTGCGTGTTCAAACTATAGAATAACCGTGTTAAAGCTATACGATCGCATTGCTCTTGACGATAATAATTCCATTGCTATGCCGAAATACGTCTTTCATATTATATTACAGAAAGAACAGAGGAGAGGATAGGAGGTAAAGGTCAAGACTGTTTTCCCTAAAATTTAAATATGGTTTTTTGCCACTATAAGCCATCGGCAGACAAAGTGACATGTTGCATAGCAATGAAATTTATCTACCACATACTGTGTGTGTGTGGGGGGGGGTACTAGATATACCATATTTTATTCGTCACTTATCATGTAATATAATCGATTATAATACATTTAAGTTAACCAAATTCTGTACATGGTAGATGGATTTTATCACTGGGCGCGACTACCACCATGAATACTTGAGGCCTGAAGAAGGTCTTTAGAGAAAGGCTCAAGAATTATCCAACCCATTAATACCCCCTCATGATATTAATGTCAAATAGGTTTACAATCTTTGTGATTTAAGTCGCATAAAAATATCACTTCTTGGTAGAATTGATCGACTACCTAGTCATGCATCATTTCTGGTATCAGAGGGATGTAGTTCGATGGACATCTTTCTTTCGAAGAGGTGAACACACACTCAATCTTGTCCCTTCTCCTCGTCACAGGACAATTTCATCTACTGCAAATGGGTTCGTGAAGGAAGAATACTCGTAACAGGTCCAACAAAGTCAAGAATTCTTCGAATTTTTCAATTAGGCGTGTACTTAATTTATAAACTAAGAAATCATGATATCACACTTTCCTCAAGTGAAGAATTTTCAATATTTTTCTTGACTATCTCTCCCAATAAAGGATGGCAATTTCTAGAACAGCACAGAAATATGTTTTGATGAAAACTAAAGAATGCTGCATCCAATACTTCCCAAAAATTCAAATCGGATTTTTTTTAAGTCACTTTAAGATTGTGATAAATAGTGGTAGTACTATCGTCACGCTTTGAAATTTATATTATACCTAATGACCTTCACAGAGATCTACTTCATTCGAACTTGGAGCCCGCTGGTAGTAAAGACGTGTGCTATCTACCACCTACATCGGCATTGTTATGATACGTGCTTGCCTGGATTTCACTGAAGTCCAGTAGATGGAGTTTGTAGAAATTAACACTAGTACCATCGCGTTTAAAAATTCTAAGGCTTTCCCTCAGTTGCTGTATTTTACCTAGTAATACCAAAAAAGTCTATGCTTTCCCTTGAAGGCAAATGGATTAATGGTTTTATTAAGAAACTTGAATGCTTTATATAGTATGTATTTTCTTTATAACATAAGAAATCATGAACTCACACCTTCCTCATGTGTCGCCACTACAATGGCAGTGGAGGGATCTCCTCGTCCAACCTCGTTCTCTGCAAGTACTTGAAACTCATAAGTGGTGTGTGGACGAAGGTCAGATACATGAAAGGAATTCTGGGTTCCAGTAATTTTCACTTCGTTAAGCTTAGCACTCTGGGATGCACGATCACCTAAGTATGCATGTAATAAAGACAGAAAATATGTGAATACAGCAAAAGTCCATTCTTTTTTTCTAATCCCGAAAAAAGGATTTAAAGTGGAAAACAATGTGAGGATATTAATCCCTGATATTCGAAAATTAAGTTTACAACATTGAACGTACCATCTTGAAATCATACTAACTCTTACCTGATGCTTTTGTTGCATAGATGATGAAGTAGGCAGAAATGGGACTGTTTCCATTGTAGGGATGGTTCCAGATCAGTCTGACACTGCTACTCCAAACATCTACGGCTGAAAAGTCTTTCGGTGAATTTGGACGCTCTGGAAAGCGAAAGTAAAATTATTACGTAATATGTATTTCTGATTTTGTTTATTATCAATCTGTGTGTGTGTCTGTCTTTAAACGAAACAATTCAAATGCAGCTTAAATTCTTTTTACACAGTATCATGTGTAAAAAGAATTTAAGCCTTTATATTCCCCACTGTTGGGCAAAGGCCTCTCCCGATGCCGGAGGGTTGGGCTACTTCTCCCATAATGACCTATTCCATTTTGGGAGAGTGTTTATACACTTGTATGAATGAATGTATGAAGGTGAAAGACAATCATGCACATCCACGCCCACGGCAGGATTCGAACCTGCAGCCTTTTGGCTGGAGAGCAGATACACTAACCAGTCGACCAACCATGCCGGCACAGTATCACCATCAGTCGCATTGTTAATCAGTAAATACTCAGGCATTATTTTAAAATCCATTTACACATTAAAAGCAGTAGGACAAGAAAATATATCCCGGATGACGGTTAAGATTAATAAGTCAAGTGGAAAATGCTCATATTTTTAGAATTATATAGAGTTAAATAATATGAAGTTAAATTATATATATATATATAGTCTATTTATTAATAAGGTCAAGCACCTTTTGTCTACTTTTATATGAGATATATATGACTTCTGCATTACTTCAACTTTGGTATCTCTCCAGGGTCTAGTTCCCACTGAAGACTTCAATAAAGATCGAAACCGGTTGAAAGCTTGGGTGATGAATGGCAATGCTGTAGCCCATGAAGTTTTAACTGAGGCTCAGATGTTGCTGTTACCTCCAAATGAAATATGAGCCTGCCACGGGGTAGAGCCAACGTTGAGAGTTCTTCTCAGTGACAGGGTGAGCCTGTTACTGAGGGGAAGAACGCTGAGCTTTTTATCCTGCGGGTCGCTCATTGTTGGGATCAGGATCTCAGCAACATAATGGGTGGTGGTCCTTCCCATTATGCATTGCATTATACACGCTTGTAAGGGTGAGTGCTTTGCATTATGGGATATATACTAAGGCAAGTGATATGAAGTCATCAGCCTCTATATACAAGTAGCTCAGACGTGAATATATTTCTCATGTGCAAAACTTTGTTTTGCGTTGGGAAAAGGATTAAAACCAAGGTTTATTAAATTTCTTAATGTCATTAACACACACACACACACACACACACACACACAAAGGGTGGTCTGAAAAGTTCTCTGTCTAACAATGATGAAACGAATTTATAATTTCAAAATTATTTATATTTTTCAACGTAATCTCCCTTAAGACTAATACATTTATTCCAGCGATGCTCCAGCGCCATTATCCCATCCCTGTAGTGGTTCTCAGTAAGATCTGCAAAATACCCTCTACAGCTGCAATCGCCTCTTGATTCGAAGAAAAACTGATCAACCAGGAAGAGTTTTAGTTTTGGGAAGAGATAGAAGTCAGAGGAGTCAAACCTGGGGAATAGCGTAGATGTTCCAACAATTTGTAGTTCACATCCCTTAATTTTCCCATTGCCAAAACACCTTTGTGGCCAGGTGCATTGTCCTAATGAAAGATGCTTTTTTCTTCTGCAAACCGGGCCTTTTCTCACGAATCGTCTAGTCTGGTTAAAGGATCGGAATAATATTCCGATTATTGTTTTACCCCTTTCAAGAAAATTAATAAACAAAATGCTTTAGCATCCGAAAACACTGATTCCATGACCTTTTCAGCTGCTGGAACCGACTTTGTCTTCTTTGGCGTTGAACAACCAGCTTCTGTCCACTGTTTTGATTGTTGTTTGGATTCTGGTAGGTAATGGTGAATCCAAGTCTCATCCATAGTAATAAATCGATACAGAAAATCAGTTTTATTCTTGTTAAAATGCTCCAAGCACTGTTCAGAGATTTTCATGTGAGTGCATTTTTGATCTGCTGTGAGCAACCGTGGCACTCATCTTGCACAAACCTTTTTTTATTTGCAATTCTTCGTGCAAAATATATCCTACACGTTCTTTTGAAATGCCTATAGTCTCAGCAATTTCATGCACTTTGACTCGCCGGTTCATCCAATACACATATCATACACTTGATCAATGAATTCTGGTGTTGTTACACTTTTTTGGACGTCTTTCACGTGGATAATCTTCAAGGCTGGTACGGCCACGTTCAAACTCGGCAGCCCATTTCTTAATTGTCAAAAACGAAGGAGAAGAGTGCCTAGAAACTTTTATGAATTTATTTTGCCGTTAAACCTTCTTTTATGAAGAATTTTATAACTGCACGATACTCAATTTTATCCATGTCAAGGGATACTTTTGCTTCAGACAGCTGTATAAAACAAACTACTTGATAGAATAACTTGCAATTTCACATGGATGCTTATGACAGATGTACCAACTTAGAAAAAAAATCTGGCCGATAGTGTTGCCTTCTATGGTCGAGGCCGAGAACATTGCAGGCCACCCTCGTATATATATGCTAGCGATACTATAGTATCGTTATCATATTATTTGACAGGTACTATGGATATCATCAAGCCGATCTATGGACATGTACTATGGATACCATCATTGCCACTCTTTTTTTATATCAATCCCACATCCGAAAAGTTGCAAAATATAAAAGCTGCATCTCATCTCATAACGGAAAGTAAGAATGTATAGAAAAGTACGAGTATGTCCAAGTTGAAATACCGAAATAATAACAACATAATACCACAGAGGATTTTAAATTTCACTACTATTTAATTTGATGTAACGGATTTTAGTATTACTGTCTTTACTTCAATATCTTTAGTTTCTCATACGTGTACTCCTCACAATTTAAAAAAAAAAACACCTTTATAATTGTTCTAATGAATAATTATATTCTGAAAATAAGTGCTGTAAAGTAATGCCGGACGTATAGATAACATCGCTAGTTTCTAAACCTGATATGATTTCCCCTTTCAGTCGTTTCCGACCGTAGGTGACTTTGAAGGTATTGCCCATAAAGTATTCCAGATGAGAGTTTTACAGGGTAGTTCACCATTGCTTTCCCCCAACCCCCTAATTTTATCCGGGCTTGGGACCGGCATATGGTTGGGACGTATTCATGACTGTAATCCATGTGTGTTTACGGGGCCGGTTTGCCTGTTCTTAGTGAAAAAACCCGAGTTTCCGGGTGATAAATCCTCCTACCTCTGTATGAAACCGACTAACTCACCTTTAGTCGAAAGAGACCAGATAAAGATTCCTCAGGTTATTGACGGGAATCGAGCCCAGGTCTTTCCGACCAAAGGGTTTCGTCTATACTGACTGAGCTATGGAGGCTCAAGATTTTTTCTGAACATTAATGTTCAGAAACTCTTGGAAGCATGATTCATATTCGATTGGTCTAATGTATAGGTGGCCACATGCGGCCCGTAATGTGATTTTGTGCAGCCCGCAGCAGGATAAAAATTATATTAAGTTATATGTATTATCAATTTAGCTGTTAGTTTCGACCGCAGATTTTTTGATCGATATACCAGTTATATTCATTATTTCTGATGACGGAAGCAATTTATATTCTCAACACGGAATCAAAATTGATTTAAAAAGATTACTCAATTTATAAAATCTACTGTGTAGCTCAGTGGATGTGGCACTTGCACACCAAAGAAGGAAGGCTTTGTTTCGAATCTAGTCGTCGACTAAAGGAAATTTTTCTAAGCCTTTTTTCAACCCGTTCTGAGTTAGTCGATCTCTGGCATAGGTCGACCACGAGATGGCGCCACTTGTTGAGCCGTCTCTCTTCAGTGCGTGCCGCTTAATTGTGATAGCCTTGGGCCAGCTTTCTCTGATTGGCTGTCAGTGGAGATTGAACTGCCCACTCAGTTCTCCAAAAGTTAGATAGGGCCAAACGGTCTCGTCTACTCCCTATACGGGAATAAAAAGGCGTTAGCTGATTTCTTTTTTTTTTTTTTTTAAATATACTGCTTATCTGTACGAGTTGTAGTAGTGGGAGTGGTAGATTTCTATGTGCTCGTGTGAGGCCCGTGACGCAACCAATCATCATATATTAGCCCTAGAATAGAATGAAGTTGGCCACGCCTGGTCTAATGGAAACAAATTTTAAACAAATATTAAATTTAAATATTTAATAAAGGGAGAATTAGATGATAATAATTAAATGCATAACCATTCCAAGGGAGGTCCAATCCGTTTTATACCCAAAGTTCAACGATATGACCGTATCAAGGATACCACTGAATCAACAGTAATCAGTACTTGATATGTATTGCTATATTTTCACTCTCCACATACCACCTCACCAACGCAAATTATATTTTTAGTCCCATAAGACTATCACAGTTGTTTGCAATAATTATTTAACATAATTACGTTCTGATTCTCAACTGTAAATATTAATAAAATACTGGCAACTTCTGTTATGATAATTTCTTACCTATAACACTAAGGCGAATCGTCATCATGCTACTACCAAAAGTATTTTTTCCAATGCACGTATAGAGAGCGCTGTCATTGCCTTCTGTCCTTTCCATGATCATGGAAGATCTGATGCCTGCATCTGTGTTCAAGTTGATGATTTTTATACTATAGAAAAATAAATTAAATAAAGCTTAAAATTACACTGGATTTCAGCGTGTAAGGAATTTATGTTTTGAAAGAATGCGTCTAAAGAGACCTAAAATAAATCAAGAGCCCTCTTACCGTCCGTCTGGTAATGTTTTTAGTTGTCGCCTCCCACTCTCCCAGAACAATTCCAAAGGACTATCGCCACTTACGTTACATACAATCTCAGTTCTCTCCCCTTTTTTCACTGTTTTTCCAGAAGCAGATAGTTTTGCTACAGGTGGAACTAGAAAAATCACTCAATTACCATAGTGATAATGTCAAGAGCAAATTAAACAATTATAATTATTACAACCCCCAACAAAGAGATTCGTTAATTTAGTTATATTTCACTCAGTTAAAATGCTAAAATTAAGCTGGTGCATGCGAAATGTGACTCACCTTGAACTTCCAAACGCACAGTCTTTTTCAAGCCATCTCCCACACCATTTGTTACCTCACACGAATAAAAGCCTTCATCTTCTTTCTTAATCTCTGTGATAGTCAGAGATCCATCATCCTGAGTTCGCCAGCGACTACCCGATACCGGCTCCATTTGTTGCGTAGTGAGTCCTAGAGATATAACTAGTGTTGGTGTTAGGTTTTTTGTTTTTTTTTAAATTACGCTTTCGTTTCTTTATTATTACAAAATTTCACATTGAAGGACATTAAGTAATTTCGACATTAAAACAGAGTTTTGGAAGCGGGTATTATTAAAAATGTCTTAGAGTTATAACTTAGATTTATATCTCAAAATGCAAATTACTTAAGTACTTGTATTATTCTTCAAATTGGAGGTGTTTATTGTTAATTTCAGTATAGTACAGTACACAACAACACAATGGGTGCGTTTATTAAGCCTCTAAGGCATCAAACACAGATACTGAGTATTAACTGAAACCGTCCAATTACCTTTTGTCTTTTTCCAAATAGCCGTTGGCGCAGGATTTCCTGTGGCATCACAGTTAAGAACTAATTTCTTCCCTGAAAGGACTGCAGTGTCATAGGGCTGTCGAACCCACGTGGGAGGGACTGAAAAATTATTCGAAAATCTCAAATGCAAATTATAACAGTAGAATCCTGATCGCTTTATAAATAAAACCAAGTATTGTTTAAGCATTTTAAAGAAAGTACAAGACTACTATCAAACAAAACCTACCCATCACCTTAAGTTTCGTTAGAAATTTATCTGTACCAGCCATGTTAGATACGATGCATGTATAGTTGCCAGCATGTTCTTCTTTCACTGAAGCTATTGTAAAGGCAGAAGTGAAATCATCTTGCCTACGAACGGAAACATCTGAAGTTTCTACAAGGGGCTGGCCGTTCTTTACCCAGTGGAAGGTAGCTGGAAGGTCCCCTTCACTGATAACGCAGAATACTTGATATCGTTGACTTCTTTGAAGACTCACTTCTGGAGGCATCGGAACTAGTTTAGGTGGCACTGGCAAAGAAATCCAAAGAAAACTTTTCATTTGTTTGACGATGGAGAAACTTCTCTTATTATTTTTAACACAGAAGGACTTCGTCTATACTGACTGAGCTACGAAGTTATAGCAACATTGCCACATGCTACGTAATAAATAAACTTTTTTATATAGTGTCAGTATATTAGAAATACAATTACTTTTTTAAGAAATGATTTCCGTTTTTCTTCGTCAATGAGAGAATTGGTAGCAGTTTAATAAAATGATTGAAATACTAAACAGAGTTAATGATAGGCGATTTTATCTCTAACAATAAGAAATTGCCCTGATAATATTGGAAAATCCGAGTGTGATGATGAGACTTAAGGATAAGCATGTAACTAATAAAATGAAAGCAAAATTGCAATAATAATGAATACAGATAACAAGGATTTGTCACTAGAAATAGGTTTTCTAAAGTATTTCAGGTCTTCACTAGAAAAGTGAAATAACTCATTCTTACCGGTGCTTTAAAGCATAATTCTTTTGCTTTCTACATAACAGTTTGGGCCATCAGTTAATGTGATCCTATTCGTATATATTTAATGTTAATAATTCCACTGTCAGTTGTGCATTATACTAAATAAATATCTAGTAACAAATCTTATGAATAAAAACAAAGGTTTATTAAATATTTATAAATTTAATATATCTTCATTATCATAACTAACATATAACACTTCAGTAATTGCATAATATATTTATTTCATAACTTTATGAAAACATTAAGTTTTGACATATTTCTATAAAATTGCGTTACTAAAAAGTGTAAAAATATTACCCCGCCTTGTATTTATAAAAGTGTGATATTACAAATCTAAAAGTATAAAAATATTATTATATTACTAGGGGGCTCTGCCCCCCACCCGGCGCCTACGGCACCCAACCCCCTGAGTTCCTGGGTGGTAAGCCGGTTCTACCTTGTTTGGAAACGTCCAACAAATTGCTGTCTCATAAAGGCAAAAAGATTGTTGGACGTTTCAAAATAATGAAGAGACAAAAAACGTTTCAAATTTCGGCTTATCGTTTTATATATATTATTATATTATTTATATAATCTCTTATTAAATTCAAATGTAAAAAAAATAACTCTTTTAAAATTCATGAAATAATTTTATAATGAAGTGTAATCCCAATGTAAAAAGATAATTAATTCCAATGATATTAATATTATTATTAATTATTAAGAATATTAATCTTAATAATAAAATTTAATATATATATATAGTAGTATAAAAGAAATATTAAAAATAAATTTATTTTAATATAAAATATAGAGTGAAAATATTTTTGTGTTAATTTAACACTGCACTTCACTGAACAAATATTTCTCAAGCAATATGAAAACTTTTCTAATCAATAAATTTTATATTATTAAATAATAAAATAGTGTATTAAATATTATGCTAGACAAATGAGTCCGTATAGTCTGTAGACTCATCGTGGATGGTCCACTAACACCAACCATCATTTGCACAATACCGGTCACATTCTGCATTGAACTCATTTACGGACAAAGCACTCATAACTAATTCTGCCAAACCATTCAATTCATTCAACATTCGGCAAGCAAAACACGAACTCCGGAAAATACACCAAAGTTAATATACCATTAACATTATACACATCACAAATCACCAGCATCCAATGCCTACATCCTATCCATAAACAGTAACGACAACATAAATAGTGAAGGCTAATCCCACTCTCTTCAAAAAAGCTAATCCAAGCTTCGAAGTAGGTGAGACTAATTCGCCTCATTCATCTACACATAATCCTCATAATCAAAGACTGCAAATTATGTAACAAAACAGTCAGTAAGGTGTATAATAATAATGAAGATACTGATATATAAAAAAATTATATGAATTTGTATCCCAAAAAAAATATTGAAAAGAAATAATGTGCCTTAAACTGCGTACAGAATATTGTACAGAGCATCAAGTGTAATATGCATTAATTGTAAATATGTAAATACTCTGTATGATGAAAACAGAAAAATTGTTATTTTATACATGATGTGTAAACATGTAAAAAATGTCTGTAATAACCATCAATGTTAATATTAAAATAATATATGTTGTAAACAATTATTATTATTTAAAAATACTATGTACGTGCACGTATCTGTTATGAACAATTGTATTCGTGTAATGTATGTTAAATATTATGTATATATATATAAATTATTATTATTACTATTAGTATATATATATGTAATGTATCTGAAACATCATATTATTATTATTATTATTCAAGGCTTCCGTGTAATCTTCATTGTTAATATCAGAGGAACACGTGTTGTAAATATTGATGCAAAACGTATTATTATCAACATTTTAATTAAAATGCAATGTAGAAAATGAATCGCCATATGCAGCACTTAGTGCTGAATTTTTGTAAAAATTACAAGATGTTTATTGTAATTGTGTAAATATTTTAGAAATTAATGAACAAAAAATCTAGCACCCACGCCATTGCTACACTCTAAAATTCCAGTCATGTACTGAAAAATTCCTCTGTAGGAATCCTATAATATTTCCTAAGCAGCTTATATATTTATATTTATTATTATTATTATTAATTATTGATAATTATTAATCACGGATAGCTACCTAACCTGTAGGAATGAACTTTAAACCGTTCAAGTGTTCAAGTGTGTGTGTGTGTGTGTGTGTGTGTGTGTGTGTGTGTGTGTGTGTGTGTGTATTCATTGAACTTTATGTTCTTATTATTATTATCTACTTGATATAGCGTTCACTTCATTCGAAAAAATTATCTTCATCTAAAAGTCTTTCAACTAGAAGATGAAACCCTGTCTCACAGAAAATGAATGCTGCAATCAGTTGAAGTAATATGCCCATGTATGGATCCGAAAATCCACGCTCTGTTTATTACGAGTGTACGTTAAAAATTTCGTTTCATTTAATATAAGCATTTATGTAAATTGCTATTTAACTTTAACATTAAAAGTGGTGGATAAGTGACTTGCCTATGAAGAAAGAGAAAACAGCATAAATTCGTCGTACATCATGTAAGACGAATTGTATGTGATCTTGTAGGTCCAGTCATAACACTGTATTGCGTTGTCTAAAATTTACATATCTTAGACTTATGACATATTTGGTTGTTCCATAGAAAACACAAGATCTATGGCTGAATCCTTTAAGCCTAAAGCCTTAATGACCAGCTTTCAAAATTGCAAGACAGGAGAAACTGAAATGTAATAAAAACAAAGATGCATTAGTACACAAGTTTTCGTATTCCTATGTACTGTTTCTCTTCACTATAACCCAATGCAGTCAAAACTAAAGAACGTGATTTTCAAGAATATGTCCTCAAATTCGATAGAAAGCTTTAAGACCATAGGATACGAAGCACCTTTATGCAGATGGTCAAAGCATAAATTTCATTTCAAGAAACTTGAAATCTGAGATTTATTGATTTATTCTCAGCAATTAATTGGATCAAAGCAGTATTAAAGTATTGAAACTGGGATTCTCTTGGTATGTTTATGTCAAGGTATGTCTGCAATTAAGAAATAACTTATTTGTCATAACTTGATTTGTAGTAGATTCTGGAAAATTTATCAGATGATCAGATAAAATAGACAAGTAATTTTGTTTTAAAAAAATAACATTAATGACCAAATATCACATCATTATTCTTAGAAAAATTGTTAAAGCTGCAAAAGAAGCCACTGGATGTCATTTTCAAATCGTACTTTTATAAGGATAATATGTGGTACGAAACATATGAAGTTCAGATGTATTATGGTTGAGATAGTGACTACTAACAATTTTAATAACGTTTTACCAAATACTTTCTATTCACAATTGAGGAGGATGAGAAGTCTCCAGTTATCAACAGAATGTAGTTATCCTGCAATTTTTAGGAATTAAAAATGGCATTTAGATAGAAGTAATCGTAATTAACTGGAGAATCCTATTAAATATCCTAACTAATATTTGTTAAGCAAATGCCACGAAGTTATATACAATTCTATTAATAATCCATCTAAGTCTAGTATTTTGTGTCTGGAAGGCACTTAATTCCGCTTTACTCTCTGGATCCTATTGATTTATTTGGTCAGTTATCATGCTCTGTTTCAATTGTAGGTATTTTCTTTAACACATGAGATGCTGTCTACTTTTTGAAAACTAAATATCCCAGATAAAATTACCCATAATTTCTGATTGACTGTGTAAAAGTGCACTATTGTGGCTCCTGTAATTTTAATACTTCATGTTCCCTATATTACATGATTACTGTTGATCATTTACATTGACTATTGTTTCCTCTTTGGAAAATTATAATAATAAAAACAGATGTGGAATTATTTATATATAATGTGTAAGTGGAATTATAATTAATATTGCAAGGATACTGAATTATAGCCAGATTTCTACATTCAGTATATCCCGTGGTTGTGAGATTTAAGGTCGCATGTTTTTTCTGAAATTCAAATGTAGTTGCCAAATATTGTCATCCCTTTACTTTTTCGTGCTTTGTTATTTAAATTTATCTGTAAATATTTAAAATCAGTCGTTTCTTCCTATTATAAAATAAATGACGAATTTCGAGATTTCGGTTTGTAGCATATTCTCTTGAACATGACTTAAAATACTCAAACATCAATATTTAAAATCAAGATGATCTGAAATTAAATATTCTCCTCCCCACTAATTACAATAATTACGAATAACCAACATTCCCTATATAAAAGGTGGCATTATTTTTTAGAATGATTATGGTCTGCAAGTCCGAATAAAAAATGAAACGTGAAAGATAAAAATGAAAGCTGTTTAAGATTCTAAAATTATTTCGGAATCTTTAATTTCATACAATTCATTAACTTAAGCAATATATCCAGACCCACAAGGAAGCTCTGAAACTTTTATTGTTCTTTGCGTGAAAAATAACAAAAAAAAAAAACTTTGCCCAAAGTATTTTAGTTTATCTTATTACTAGAAACTAAATTTGGGCTTGTACTCTTTCAAAAACTAGGCTTTAATTAAAGAAAAAATATATAAGATTATTAGAGATAAAATAAGCTTCATCACAAAATATAAAATTCTTTTTTTTTTTGAGAAAAATATTGTTTTATAGTTATCTACACTTTCATCAACATCATTATTATTTGTCTCCCACCACAAGGGATATCCTTCCAAATTCATACCCTATACCGGAATGTACATAGCTCTAAAAATCTCAGGGCACAATCATTATATAGATTTTTTACGAAAAATTCATAGAACAAGATAATTCATTTAAATAATCATTGAAATGACATATGGATACACTTGGCATTTGAGTACATGATAAATGACATATTCAGATGTAAGATTTATATATTCGGATATAAATTTAGATATTAGATTAAGATAAGTTTAGATATAAATTTCGGTACTGAGATATCAGATATTTAGATAAATTGAAATCTTTAGATATCAATAAATAGCAGGAATAACAGTTTTCTCTAAATACTATACATAATTTGGTTGACGTTCCTTTGAAATTGCTGGCGCAAAATACTATTTCTATTATAGTTTGTATTGCATGTGTAATAATATATCCGGAATAGAGTGCAATTAAAGAGAAATGTTTCTTTCATAACTCTACATCTCTGCTTTCTTAAGAGTTTCTTTATCCCCTACCTCACTTTTTTAAACCTTACAGTTCTCTCCGTAAGGTTTTTTTTTATTTTATTTCGGTCATATTAAGTATAACAAGTTCCGCATTTATTAGCACGCTATAAATATGCACACATTAGTAAATAATATTACCACTACTTTAAAGCATACATTTTAACACGATTTAAACTAATATTTTGAATTTCCTGTTACATTATTAATGCTTGAAATGACTTGACAATTTTAAGAAATTAAAAAATAACATTTTTGACCAAAAACGAAATAAAGATATGAAAACAAACTGAGACTGAATTTTCCGCACAGGACCAATTCGCGCAGGTTTCCATGCATTGCCATAGTAGCCCAAGCTCATCGATGCACGCCTTGACTATATTTGAAGTGTCATGGCGTCGCCTAATACACTGACAATAGTCTAATAATCCAACTCACCTTGAGTATTTCCACGCATACATAAGTATAGCGTCGATATAATGAATAAGAGTTCTATTCTCTGAATGTGATGTATCCACTCAATGATCATTGTTATTTAACTGCGTATGGGATAACTCCAAAATATCACAACATGGCGGCGGCTTTCCTGCATATTTCCAAAGACATGCCGTAAAGGAGAACACCAAACGGTAACCTTTGCACGTCCCTCAACAACATTTTTACTATCACTGTAGTATGATAATAAACATAAAAAAGAAGCCCTTGTTAAATACTTAGAGGTCTACATTTTCTTCCTTCCCCATAAATGAATTTGACGTCAAATGAACATCAAAACAATTGTAAGCTTTTTACACATAATATTACACTCATCGTCCTTCGTCATCACAGCAACTATGACAGAAAGCTTAACTCAGAAACTGGACGTTTGGTGGCGCTGCTAATGAGAAATTTTATTATCTAATGAAAAATAGTGAGGAATTGAAAATTGGGTAAGATGTGTGATTGCATTAGTTGAATTATTGTGCTTATTTTGAAAATCTTTTAAATAATTAGGATTTTTTTTTAATTTTAGAAGATAAGTTTTAATTGCCATTTATTAAATTCTGGAAATTAACTTTATTACATACAGATAAATACTGGCTTCGAGTTTTTTGGCAGTTCCGTGCGTCGAAATGCGTTGTTGCTTATTGTTGTTCACACATTTCTTCTTAAACCAAATTCAGTACTGCAGATCTATGATGAAAACTAATATCTCTCGTGTAATATTCAGATTAGGGTGTTTCTTTAATAGCGAGCTATTCGAACAGTTGATTTATGGATGAATGTTCAGCACAGAGTGGTCTGTTGGGGGCTTAAATAACCGGATTTAGAATTCCAGCTATGGAACGAATCTTATATAAAGAATTATTTGCCAACGAAAGTGCAATTATTTTGGAACACCAAGGTGTGATGTTGATATTATGCTTGTCTTTTCCTCCACACATTCGTTAGTGAAGAGTAGATGTGTAGATATGGCCTGATGATACGCCATTTTCTACACAGTATTTGAAATTATATCTCTGCAACAGCCTATTAGAAAGATATTGCAAGCGGACGTACCATAATTTAGATTATAACGTTATTATTTTAACAGTTTCTGCTATTACAAAATAGCAGCAGTTTTGAACAGAATTTTCTATTGACTCTTTCCAGATAAAGCGAAGACTAGTGATGATGCTATCCATATACAGTCAATGAACAAAATTTAATTTAGTAACAATCATTTCGATTGTATTTCGATTGTATTCTATTTCTTGAATATAAGTTTAGTTTCGCGAACACTACCAGCAATATTAGTAATGATTTCCTATCCAATTGCTCAAGACGTAGTCCTCTTTATTCTTATAAACCATTTTGCTTTCTTACATAGAATTCAAACTATATGTTTCATTCCACCCTACTCAGAATATCCCAAAGTAATTAAATAGATCAGAACGAGAGTATGATTAGTTCTTAAATAAAATTCGATATTTGCATTTGTGACAGCTACTTCAGAAACTAAAAAAAATGCAACAATAGTTCAGTCGAAAGTGAAAAATTGATTACTTTTTAAATATTCTTCAATATTTTCGACAGCTACTTTAAAAACATACGCAGTGTAACAACAAACAGTGGACAGCTAGAAATGTTAACATCACTTCTATTGGAAAATTTTGTAGAATTTCAAGGAATGGAACTCAGCTGGGTAACAGAAATGTCACGACGTTTCTCATCCATTGGAAAAACTCAAATTTGAGTCCCTCATAATGCGCTAAACTGATAAATGGACTTTTACAAAGGTGAATTATCAAAGGTTTCATGTGAAAATGAAAGTGAAGTGTCGCTTCATCCTGTAGAACATACGCACGCAAGAAAATTTAAGAGAAACTCAACACAGCTTATAGAAATATCATACTAGTAGTGGTTTAAGTGCGATGTCAAATATTTATAAGAGGAATGTAATGAATAATACTTAAGAATGCTCCTTTATGAGTGATTATGTACAGTTTTGTATTTCATAGAGAACAGTTAATGAAGTTCATTGCAATGCTGATGCAATATTCTACGTACAGCATGAATCTTCTCTGTTTCCTGTATGTTCCTGAGTCTTCATATTAGTATGGCTTTTTTATCTTCTAGTTACGTTGTGATCTACCCCCCTCTCTCGTGAGAAAACCCCAAAGTCTCCAAATTATATCTACTTCACTACCCATGTAACCACTAGTTCGCATTTAGACTCGCATAGCTCAATTGGGTGGAATTCTGAATGCAATTCAACAACGTTTACGAGTATAAACATCGTTTATACAACCTGTATTTGTATAACATGCTATGCATAATTTTTCCGGTATACTTTTGGAAAAAGGGTTTTCTTCCAAGAAATGAGGGTTTTCAACCAGCCGCCAAAGAATACATGGAATTAACACACATGTTATGTACATAGGATTAACCCTCACATCATTGCATTAAGTTTCTAAAAAGCTAAGTTATTTCGCCGTAGAAGACCACTGAATACGTAAAATGAAGAACAGTATAGTACTATATTTATAATAAAAGTAGTTCAAAGTTTATTATTTGTCTTTAAAATTAAAATAGCATAAACTAAATATACAATGTTTATGTTTACACTGAATTCATACGCTAAAATATTCAAGCAATTTTTCTTTAAAACAGGCAAAACAGTTTCCAAAAAAAAGTGATTTGCTAGTAAAAAAAAACCTAACAGACGAACACTTTTTTCTCCAATCCCAGAGCCAAAATTATGCATGTTCAGGAATTTTTAATAAATTAAGAAGCTCTTTCTGTACTCGATATTGAAATATGTATAAAGTGTGCGCATATTGGCAAATAAAATTACAGACTTCAAAAAGTATACCCAGAGTAATCAGTGTTAGAGATTTAGGATTCAAGATTCAATGTGCCTACCACACATTTTATTCCGTACAATAGCATACAAATGAAAATCGCATATTGTTGTAAATTTAAAAAATGAAGAAGCACAACTTATTGGCATGAATAATCATGGCACAAATCGAGAGGTTGTCACTTCATAACAACAACATAATAATGATGATGACGATGTTCAAAGTTTCAAACAAACTCCAGAAATAATACTACTTCCCGATGAATCGAAGCATACTACATCAATTACACCCAACACCTTTTGGACAACATGAGAAATTTAACGCGTCGGTAGCAAATTATTACAGCCGTGTTTACGGGAAATGAGTTGGAGAGCTGAGGCACTCAATTGCATAAATAAATAAATCTCATTAATGGGTGATAGAGATATAGAGAGTTCGATACTCTACACCAGGCATGGGCAACCTTTCCTAGTTCGGGGGCCAAATTATCATTCTTCTCCGACTCAAAGACCGGACCAAATTATTAAATAAAATAAATTATTATTAAATGAATTAAAACAAGTTGTAATTCATATTTCATTTATTTATAATATAATGCTTTGGTATAAAGCTCTACATAAATTTTATAATATAATGAACGACATAAATTTAATTTAATGTGAAGATTGGCCTTGTACTTCAACTACGAGACTATCAATATTGAAAGAATAACGGACGAAAATCGAGGTTTTTGTCCGTTATTCTTGTCCGAATTTTTGATTTATTGTCTTTCATCCTCGAAAAAAACTGTTCACACATATATGTGCTGCCGAAAAGACAAATGATTTTTCTTGAAAAGGCGCGTAAATTCTTCCACCAAATAAGAGATAAAAATCCGTCAAAGCAATGTTTTTAAATTGTGATTTTAGCACTAAATCCGCCTGAAGCTCAATAAGTTCCATCTGTAAGTTTTCTGGGACATTATTTACATCACCATCCATCGGACAAGCAAATATAGCGAATGTGGAGTTTTTGTTTTTGAAGTCGGCAAACCTTGTATCAAATTGTTCTATTACTGCCTTCAGTTCATCTCCATAACAATTATAAGGGACATTTTTATGAGTTGCTAGAGTAGGAAAATGATAACAATTTTTAGCTCTTATCTGATTTTCCAACAATCATAGTTTATTATAAAAAGCTTTGATTTTTGTAATAAACTTGTCAAGTTTATTACAAAAACAGCTTATCGAGTTTTCCTTGACTAGCGATTTCCAACATTGATGCCAACATCAATGTGGAAGTCGCTATACGCAGAGTATTCTCGAGCTGTTGGTATGTAATCTGAGTTCTTGTCTTGGACTTCACATGCTTCATTCTGGAGATGAACTGCTCACATAAGTATGTGCTTCCTAACAAAACGCACATCTTCAAAGCATGTCGGCGAAGATTAGGGAATGCGTCCTCAGAAATGTAGTCTTGTAAAATGTAAGCAAGGGCACATTGAATAATTTTTCTCTCAAAGAAAAGTTGTTTTGGAGTTCAAGCAGCTCCATTTGTACTGAGCTTGGCATTTCGGCACCGTTGACACTGAATGGTATTGAAAATAAATCTAAAGAAGACTGTTGGTTACGAAAATCACTAAATCTCTCTTCGAACTCACTTCGCAACACAGCTAATTTTGTAGCGTATTTATCAACAGACAAACAGTTGCACTCAGCGAGAAACTGAAAATGAGTTAAGTCTTTTTTTGCTAGTTGTGCCTCCCAAAGTTTGAGCTACGCCACAAATGCTTTGATGTGATCAAGCAGAGTGTGTACCAGTTGATCTTTGGATTGTAGCCGCGTATTTAGGTTATTCATATGCAACGAGATGTCGGTCACAAAGGCAAAGTTTCATCCACTTCAGATCGTTAAATACCGCAATCGAATTCCCCTTGGTTTGCATGAACTGCTGTATTTCGTTTTTTAAGTCAAAGACTCTTTTAAAAACCTTCCCTCTGCTCCAACGCACATTACTATAATAAACCACATCGCCGTGATCCGCTTCGCACTCTTGGGTCAAAAACTCTTGGAATTGTGGATGATTCAATCCTCTTGCCCTAATAATGTTGACGATAGTCACAATAACTTTCATGACATTCTCAAATCCAATAGTTTTCGGGCGCAAATTCTCCTGGTGGATTAAACAGTGGTAATGGACGAAATCTTTTCCTTCTAGTTCCGGCTCTTTCCGTAGCAGCGCAAGAAACCCTTCGTTCTTTCCCACCATAGCAGGGGAAACATCAGTTACCACACCCTCGAGGTTGGTTAAGGCTGAGGTCGAAACGCTGGAGCATTTTCTTGGCTGCTTCAAGGATATCAGTGCCTTTCGTCGTTCTCTTCATAGGTACGAGCGCTAGCAGTTCTTCTGTCACATTGAATTGTTGATCAATGCCAAGGACAAAGATAGCCAGTTATGCTGTATCCTTCACGTCTGTGCTCTCATCTAAAGCACGTAAATATGACATAAATTCTGACGACTGTTTTTTTCAAGTTCCTTCAGTGTCATTGGCAAGTTCTTCGACATGTCGTGCTACAGTTACCCCAGACATACTCGTTTTTTTTAAAACACTTCCTTATTATTTGAGCACAGAATATCCCCAGCAGCGATGAGACACTCTTTCACAAACACGCCGTCCAAGAAGGCTTTTGATTTTGTAGCAATGTTTTCAGCTATTACACAACTTACTTTGACGCTCTCTTCCCTCTGCCTTTTAAACGTACCCTGCTGGCATTTTAAATCAATTTGGACACACGAAGCCGCCCTTGAAGGTGATGGAAATTGGACGCATGTCTCATAGTGTCGTTTTATATTGTATTCTTTTGATACTGACGCTGACTCAACACAAATTAAACACACTGGGTTATCGTCGATCGGCACAAAAAATATAAATTGGTCTACCTTTCATTAAAAACCCGACAAGAATCACTTGATTTACGTTTTTCACTCGTAGACGCCATAGTAATGGAAGGTGAACCGAAAAAATGATCCAAAATGGCCGTTTAATGGTTACTATAATATGTCTCGCACTAATGAAAAAAAGTCTGGCAATATAAAACCACAATAAGCTATAGCTGACTCAACGAACCCGCGTGCGCTTATATACGAATATCACACTGTTCACGACTGACTGACTGTGGATGAGATATGAAAATAACGAAGTATCGAGAACCTTCGAGATGTATCTGGAAGGCATTAGACAGCGCACTCGAACGAACTACTGCTTCAGTCATCTACCTGCGATGTTAGCACTAGTACTTCAGTACCTCTTGGCGCTGGTAGATGGCTGAAGAAGCATGTCTATTTAATATTTATTTTTATAGGATTTTATGTAAAGTATCAAACGCACAGCGTTCTATGTGAATCTGGAAAGAATCTTACAATTCTAAATACCGCAGTATAGCTTAGTGGCTTCATTGAAATTATTTTTTATTTAATCGCGTTTTAATGCTAAATTGTTATTTTTTTAAAATGGCCGGCGGGCACGGCAAAGAACTCCGCGGGCCACAGGTGGCCTGCGGGCCATGCGTTGAAGACCCCTGATCTATACTAAACAATGGGATGATTGGGTAGCAAAACTTGTACACTGAAGTATGTAGGATGTATGGTTTACCTACTTGCAAAAAAAACCCTTTGGAAAAACACAGTTGGGAAAGTTACTAAAAATGAAAACAAAGATATTATGAGACTGAAATTCAGGCAGATAGATAATTGGAACATAATATGACAGACATCATTGTAGTCAAACAACATGTGTCGGTAATCGATGTGGCAATAGCAGGGATAGTAGAGTAAGAGTAAAACTGACCAAATATAAGGATCTAGAGATTGAAATCCAACCACTTTGGAACAAGAAAGAACAGTACAATGAGCAGGAGAATAGAAGGACAAATAACAAGAGCATTTATTAGACATCTTAAAAGCTGAGCCTTTCAGATGTAACACCATCGGAACTCTAGAAAACTGCACTTTTAGAGAGATCTCATATACGACATCTAGTCGATTCCTAACTGCCCATTAGACATTCATGACGAAGGACTTAACACAGCACATCATGAGGGCTCGGACGTCGCCCGGATCAACAAGGTCCGCGTTGCCATTTGGTAATAGCTCCAGGGGTGGCGATGAGAAGATAGCGACTGGCACTGCAATCACCACAATTACTGACAAAAAAAATAATGGAAAACCTGGATCCAGATTCAGACTCCGCAACCATTTAATGACTAGAACTTGGAATATTAGGACTCTACTACAATCAGGCCAACTCAAATTACTACAGCACGAACTAAAAAGATATGAATGGACTGTTATGGGACTTTGTGAAATTCGATGGCCCAAAACAGGAGAGCTAACAACAGATGAAGGACATTTGCTTCTTTACTCTGTATGTGACTGCAGCAGTAAAGAAGGTGTAGGGTTTTTGATACACAAATCATCACGAAATTCTGTCATGGAATTCAATCCTATTAATAGCAGAATTGCTCTAGTCCGCATAAGAAGAAAATCACTCAATATCACCATCATACAGGTGTATGCCCCAACCACAGCCCACGAGGACTCCAAAGTAGAAGAGTTTTATTGTCAACTTAATGCAACAATCACCGGAATGAATAGAAAAGACCTTTTGATTGTACAGGACGATTGGAATGCCAAAATTGGAACAGACATTGGCAGGATTATCTCCCATTTGTCGGACCGTATGACTATGGGGAGACGTACGAAAGAGGTTTTGAATTGATCAGTTTTGTCTCACAAAATGAATTCACCATTACTAACACTCTATTTCCCCATAAACCTTCCAGAAGATGGACATGGACTTCCCCTGATGGAAAACACACAACCAAATCGACTTTATCCTTGTAAGCACAAGATTTAAAAACTCCATCAACCTCACAAGAACCAGATTATTTCCTGGAGCCGACATTGGCAGCGACTACAACATGGTCATCACAACTGTGAATATAAAAATGAGAGAAATATTACCTACAAAATCAACTCGTAAAAGATATAATATAGAAAAATTAAAAGATCCCTAAATAAATATACTATATAAATACAAATTAAAACGAATTTTTGAAACAAGGTTCAAGAAATATAATAATATCGAATCTAAAACCAAATACTTGTCACAAAAGATAACTGAGATAGCTGAAGAAACCCTTGGATACAAAAGGAAAATAAATAAACCATGGATAACCAAATATATTTTGGACCTATGCGACGAAAGAAGATATTTGAAATCTCATATTTCATAGGGTTTTTGATACACAAATCATCACGAAATTCTGTCATGGAATTCAATCCTATTAATAGCAGAATTGCTCTAGTCCGCATAAGAAGAAAACCACTCAATATTTTGGACCGAATTTTGCCAGGAGGTTCGGAGGAAGGAGATTACCCAATATTAAAAGAAGTCATTGCAGCAGTTAGCTGCTCAAAAATAGGAAAATCACCTGGAATTGATGGTGTTACAATGGAACTGATACGCAAAGGAGGTGACATCATCATAGACACCTTGCTAAATTTATTCCAGGACGTATAGAACACAGAGACTTGGCCTTCTGATTGGCGGACTTCTGTCCTTGTACCTATTCCTAAAAAAGGAAACAGCAATAAATGTAGCAACTGCAGAACAATAAGCCTTGTTAGTCATCCAAGCAAAATCCTGTTAAAAATACTATAATCAAGAATTGAAAAGAAAATAGAAAGCAGATTATCAGATGAACAAGCGGGTTTTCGGTAGTCCAGAAGTACAATCGACCATATTTTTAGAATACACATACTAGGCGAAAAATACATAGAACATAACAAAGTAATCTGTCACAACTTTTTAGACTTTCAAAAAGCTTTTGACTCAATATGGCACGAAGCATTATGGAAAATTTTAGAACATTATGGTATTGACAACAAAATCATTAGGATTACTAAATCTATTTATTCCTCATCTCATATGAGAATTGAAATTAAAAATTACAGAAGGAAGTAAGACAGGGATGCATCTCGTCCACTCTTCTTTTTAATTGTTTTCTGGAATATATCATAGATGAAGCTCTTCATGAATATGACACTGGAATAATAGTTGGCGGACTAAGAATAAATAACTCACGTTTTCCAGACGATATCGATCTTCTGGCAGAAAATGAAGAAAACTTACAAGAGATAACCAGCCGTGTTTTCGGAACATTAAAAAATATGGATTATACATAAACCTATAATAAACAAAAGCAATGATAGCATAGCCTCAAAATCAGACATTGAACTCCTAAAGATACAAATTGGCAATAAAGAAATTCAGAATTCAAAAAACAAGTTCACTTATCTAGGAAGCACGTTGAGTCAAGATGGTCGTTCAAAAACCGACATTAAATACCGAATGGCTAAGGCAACCGTGGCCCTACAGAAGTTAAAACCGCTGTGGGGAGATAGTAGAATCGCAATCACAACCAGACTAAGACTAATTGACACCTTGGTGAATTCTATCCTCTTGTATGGTTGTGAGGCCTGGACTTTATTGAGGGAAGATGAGAGGAGACTCCTGTCTTCTGAAATGAAAACTTACAGAAGACTTTTGAGAATTCCCTATACCGCTCACGAAACCAATGAAAATGTTCGAAAACTGATCGATTCAATAGACGGGAGAAAAAGAGAAAATATTCTGACAGTCATCTGAAGAAGACAGATAAAATGGTTCGGACATGTGAAGAGGGCTAATGGCGTTCCAAAGCAAACACTAGAAGGAATCGTTCCGGGACCAAGGGTTAGTGGCCTACCTCGATTAAAATGGACTGATAACATAAAAAATGGACAAATTCCTCCCATTCTCAGCTGACATCAAGAACAAGAGACCAAGATGATTGGAGGAGGATAACAGAGAATATCACATACCAGCCATGAATGACCCAACGGCCCATTTAGGACTACGGGAGAGAGGAGAGTCGATTCCTAAGCCTTTGGACAAGGCCCGAATTATACTCATTTCAAAGTCAATGATTTAATTATTCTATTTCATGTTTCTTGGTATTGTTTAACTGTGATTTCTGTTAACTGAATATAGAAATAAACAAAAATAATAATCTATGGTATTTACAGACTCATGCATAGGTAGTATTGCAATTCAGATGCAATTCATTGTTAACATCTTGTTTTAAAGATGATGTTTCTAATGTGCCAAGTCCATGTCTCTTTGTATACAGTATTTTGGGCAATTACGAGATTCTCGTGGAATTTATTTCCGTCTACAACGCTGTTCTCTTGCGGAAACCACTCTCAGATTCTTCTTTCATCAGCGAACAAAAAAAATCTGTCTTTTTTTTCCCGGTAAAATTAGAAAAATTGGAAGAATAAACAGAGACAAGATTTAAAAAAAAAATGATATTTGAGAAGGGAATTTAAAAGAAATAATTCTTCCAGAAAAACCAGATTTGAAAATTATTTATTAAAAAATGACCATTATCCGGTATGAACTGCTTGTTAGTACTTTTATTTACTTATTTTTAACTTAATATCGTTTGAAATACTGAAAACGGAAAAACTGTAGAAATCCTTCATACAAAAAGGAGAAAAATAAATATTAAAGTACCCTTTCTGAAATGCATTATTATTTCATAGAATGTTGTTTAACGTTGGATGCTAATTATCCTCCCTTTTAATAATTTTAACGAAATTTCTTTTCTAATAATGCCAGATGTGAACTGTTGAAGCCTATCAATATTTGTAATTCATTCATAAGATTCACCTTTGATATAGAAAACGAATTCTAGATTTCAGAATTACTAAACTACGTGCTCAATTAATTTAAATGATGCTTGAATCCTGAAAAAAAAAGAAACTTTTCTTCGTAATAAACTACTTAACAAGTTTTACTAATCAGCTTTAGTAATCAATTATTTTAATAATTTCAAATTTTAATATTTTGTGTACGTAATTACGTATATGCACGTGCTAGGGACTGTAATGTTTCTGACGAAAAATATTAATACCGATTAACAATATTTATTTTAACTAAGATATTGAAGAGTGATTTATTTACTTATTTTTAACTTAATATCGTTTGAAATACTGAAAACGGAAAAACTGTAGAAATCCTTCATACAAAAAGGAGAAAAATAAATATTAAAGTACCCTTTCTGAAATGCATTATTATTTCATAGAATGTTGTTTAACGTTGGATGCTAATTATCCCCCCTTTTAATAATTTTAACGAAATTTCTTTTCTAATAATGCCAGATGTGAACTGTTGAAGCCTATCAATATTTGTAATTCATTCATAAGATTCACCTTTGATATAGAAAACGAATTCTAGATTTCAGAATTACTAAACTACGTGCTCAATTAATTTAAATGATGCTTGAATCCTGAAAAAAAAAGAAACTTTTCTTCGTAATAAACTACTTAACAAGTTTTACTAATCAGCTTTAGTAATCAATTATTTTAATAATTTCAAATTTTAATATTTTGTGTACGTAATTACGTATATGCACGTGCTAGGGACTGTAATGTTTCTGACGAAAAATATTAATACCGATTAACAATATTTATTTTAACTAAGATATTGAAGAGTGATTTAAAGACAAGCAGTCGTGGCCTAGTGGTTAACTTGTTTATCAATTTATTTATTTATTTTTACTTTTTTGCGTTCTTATTTTCCTTTCTCTTCATCATTGTTTTTATTCTTTATGTTATCTCAGTTGTACCATACTTATATTGTATCACTACTGTATTATATACACTGCCCTGTCAAAAGTATTCAGACGCCCCTAGATATAATGTACTCGCTTCCCATAGAGCACTGCATGGGATCTGAACACTTTTGGCAGGGCAGTGTATATAACAGTAGAGATATACCTCACAATATAAGTATAGTACAACTGAGATAATATACAGAATAAAAATAATGAGAAAGAGAAAGGAAAATAAGAATGCAAAAAGTAAAAATAAATAAATAAATTGGAATACGAGTCGTTGGTGTATACAGTGTGTGTGTGTGTGTGTGAATATAGCAAATAGCATTAAATCTCTGTTATTGTTTATCCCCCCTACACACAATCGTCCCACCTGCTTCAGACAGGAACGTTCCTTCCTTTCCATTATCTCGATATTTTTCCATCGTGAGTTTTCAGGACTGCATACATCAAAAGAGCAATAGCCTTTGCGACGATAAGACACACAGAAAAAGAGTTGTATTAGTTGATGTATAGTCTGATTTTGTCTATAAAAAAAATTCGCTCAACATCTGTCACTGAAGAAAAATTTCAAAAAATTAAAACTCCTCGCAGTCGATAGGATTCGAACTTCTGCGGGTAAATCCCAACCGATTTCTAGTCCATCGTCTTAACTACTCGGCCACTACTGCTTTTCTATAAATTGCTCAAATCTTTCTGTTGAAATAAATATTGCTATTCGACATTAATATTTTATTTATATTTATATAATAAAAAGAAGGTAACAGACATCGAATGCAGCAAGAGTTTTGCAGAACTAGCTGACCAACATGCCCAAGAGAAGTCGGTTAAATGATTTTGAACGAGGCATAATCATTGAGTGCCGTATAAGTGGCAAGTCCATTCGTGAGATTAATGTTCTGACCGGACATCCACGATCCACTGTACCTGAAATTGTACAGAAATACGAGAAGCAAGGTGCTACAACGGTCGCACTACGATCACAAAGACCCCGTATCTTTCGGACTGCGACAAAAGGGCAATTGCCCGAGAAGTCACGAAGACTAAGACCGCTCTTCAGGCCATCACAACTGATGTATCAGTGGACCTGTCGGATTCTCCTTCCACCTTCCAGTGTGGCTCATCAACATGAACAATGTAGTGTGCTCTTTATGAGATCGAATTATTCGAGCGGGCTCCGAAGAGGAAGTTTTTCATCTCCGAAGCGAATGTTCGGCGGCATCTGCACTGGTGTCAAGAGCGTCAGCGTTGAACCAGTGAGCGAAAGTGATGTGGAGTGATGACAGTCGCTTTACTCTCCACCAATCGGATGTACATGTGTGTGTCTGGGGCGCCCTCATGAGAGATATGGCCAAGACTGTCTCGTGCCCATAGTGAAGGATTGTGGTGGTGGAGTCATGGTATGGGCAATATTCTGTTCTGTAGGTATGGACACGACATCAAATATGTGGTGACGGCACGAAACTCAATGCCTCTAGATACCAAGACGTGCTGGTTAACCGTCTTCCTGGAGAGATGAATCAGAGTTCTATGAGAATACAACCGATTGTTTCATTTAGCAGGACAATGCGCCATGCCATGCTGCGCGTACAAAATAAAGGTGGTTCACAGAGGTTAGCATCAACAGGTTTTTTCCTTGAACGGCCCAGAGTCTCAATTCAAGTGATGCTGGATATTCTAGAGCTGCATATACACCTGTGCAAGCCCCGTCATCAACCGTCATCAATTGTTGGGAGTTTGAAGGCCAAATTGTCATTGATCTCACCAGAGCAGTATTAGCAACTTGCAGACAGCCTTCCACGACGTGCTGCAACGGTTAGTTCTGCAAAAGGTGGCCCAACTTATCATTGACTGCGTCCATCATGTATGGTCTGCCAGACAAGTGGTGTCAGGATACTTTTGGCATGGAAGTGTATACATTATCATTGCCTTATTACTTTAACTCAAAGATGAACATATACTTGCAGCAACGAGTGGCGACCCCCGCTGCATTCATTAGTTGTAATCCCCCTCGGTAGGGAGGGACTCAACCTGCCCCAGGAGTGATGGATGAGGGGATATGATGAACATATGCTAACGAAGTTTATCATAAATGCTAATTTGAGATTAGCAAACTAAAATATTGTACCAAAATCCACACGACACCTCGTTGACAGAAAAAAATTGATATGCAATTTGTGGCTTATAAAGTAATGCAGATTCGCTGGAAAGTCATTTCAATCTTGCATGCGAACGACGAATATACAAAAAAGTTAACAGTGCTTCAGACTGCAAGAGTAGTCGGATGTTGTTTAGATCAAATGTCCATAAGAAGCCCATACATTGCTGTGATCAGATGTGGATGGTTAGCTGAGTGCATAACGTGTCTGCTCCCCGCCCCTCTTAATCTATGTGCTGTGGAGTTGAATTCCACAATGGCATGGATACTTATGGAAAGCTTTAAGTTGTTGATGATTTCTTCACCTGGTGTGAGACCTAACCTGTTTATTTCAGGACTGGGACGGCTTGGAGAAAAAAAAAGTACAGAGTTATGTTTGGTCACTGGAGCAGATTGAGCAAAATGCTTAACAGAAACAGTTTCGCCAATGGAGCTGTTCGGCTTCTTCAGGGCTTATAACAGTAAGGGAAAACTCAAAGTGGCTAGTACAGAGAAAGTGAAATAACACTATCGTATAAATTAAAATTAAAACAGAACACGTAACATTACGCGCATGGAGCGTGTTGTATTAGTCACTGTTGTGTGAGCACGTTCTGTAGTTTTGAGCGAAATGAAATTCTGGCAGACTGAGCGGTCTTATTAAGGTTTTCCATATGTCAACTATTATCCCCTGGTTTCTGTTAAGATTTTCTCCAGAACGGAGGACTACTACGACTTCCTTGAAATTTCTACAACGGAAGTCTTCTTCTAGATAAGGCACGGAGCTACTGTCCCAATCAATGGTATGGTTAATAATCGCGAAATGATCGGCTATACCTGAATTGCCCGTTCTGTTGTTATTAACATCTCCTATATGTTCTTTTTTCTTTTTTTTTTCGTATTTCGAGGATTCTCGAGGTCTGTCCTATATAATTTAGACCACAAGCACATGGTATGTTGTACACTCCAGCGTGTTTGAAGAAAGCATTAATGTCTTTTGGCAATCTTAAAACGTGACGGACAGTATTGACCGGTTTGAACGCAACTCTGATGTTGAAAAGCTTAAGAAGTTTTGCGATCTTTTTCGAAACTGTACCTGCATAAGGAATAACTATGGATGATCTGTATTGAATGATGGTAGATTGTTGTTGTGGGGAGTTGCTATGAAGAATCTTGTTGATTAAATTCCTTTAGCCATTTTTATTAATGTCTCTGATATATGAGTAAGTCATAGAGTTCTTTTTCTTCTGAGATGCTGTTGGTGGCTCTATTTTTGAGCATATGTATTATGCTGAGTTTCTGGGAAAAATGGAGAGTTGATTTGAAATGAAGGTAGCGTCCAGTGTGTGTTGGTTTGCGGTAGACTGTTAGCGTGATATGTCCATCTGCTAGTTTCTTGATTAGGGCATCCAGAAATGGTAGTTGATTATCTTTTTCCAGTTCCAAAGTGAATTGTATTTATTTTTTGATGGAAAGAATTAATTTTAGTTAAAAAGTCAAAAAGAGCTGTTTTTGTGTCCCTCCAAATTATGAAGACATAATTTCCACACATTAAAGGCTTTGGGTCTAATTTTGAAAGGATGCCTGTTTCTAGCTTTTCCATGAGGAGATCTGCACATGGCGGTGAAAGGGGACTGTCTATAGTTAAGCCATTCAGTTGTTCATATATTGTGTCATTCCATTTAAAATAATTAGATTTGAGGTAATGACGAAAAAGGTGAGCCGTATCTTCAGGGAAGAGATTGTATAGGATACTGATAACTTCTTCTACTGGGATGTTGGTAAATAAAGATACCACGTCCAAGCTAGCGAGAATGTCTGTCTTTAAGATCGAGATGTGTTTCAATTTTTCAATAAAGTGCTTTGAATTCTTAATATAAATGTCTGATTTTCTGATATGTCCTTTTAGGAAGCTGGAGAGGTGTTTGGACAATAAATATGTAGGAGAATTTCTTCCGTCTATAAATTCGTCTACGTTTATAAATATTAAATTTCTGTCAGTATTATTTCTTCGTTTCCCTGAAAGCAATAATAATATTACTACAAATTCAGTATTGACAAATTCATCTATCTAAGTAGATATACATTTGAATTAGATGCTATAGATTCACTGGTCAGTAAGGCTTAGATAGCCTTGTGCTGCCACCACAGACGTTACAGTTACATATTCAGATTTCTAGGATTTCTTTTTGTTTGTTTTGTAGAAAAAGCGAATATTAATACCTCTAACATTTATTGAGTATTTTGAGAATCAAGATAGTGCAATGCCGATGCCAATCTTACTGGTCTGGTTGGTCTAATGCATAGGTTCCCAAAGTGGGCGGTACCGTCCCCAGTGGGCGCTGAAGCCTTCTAAAGGGGCTATAGTGGGATCAGAAGAATTTGGGGGCGTTCAGGATGTCTAGGGGTCGGTAGTTCTTTATACAGGGTGTCCCAAAATTCACGCAAGATTTAAATTTAGCGCCATTTGTGCGGTGAAGTGTTGCCAACGAGAAAAAAAAGGCAGCGTGACAGCTGACAGTTCAGGGTTATTAAAAATGGAGCGCTACACGAAAGAACAACGCATTTTCATTGTTGAGCAATATTTTAAAAATAATGAAGTTTTTTTCGAACAAAATCATATTCAGCGATGAGGCTCATTTTCATCTTGATGGCTTCGTTAATCGACAAAATTGTCGCATTTGGGGTTCAGAAAATCCACGAGTGATTGTTGAGAAACAAATGCATCCACAACGTGTCACTGTTTGGTGCGGATTTTGGGCTGGAGGCATCATCGGTCCATTCTTCTTCGAAAATGCGGCTGGTAAGGCAATAACAGTTAATGGTGCTCGCTATCGCAACATGATAATCCGGATTTTTGTGCCTGAATTGCAAGATATGGATGTGGACGACATGTGGTTTCAACAAAACGGTGCCACATGCCATACAGCCCTAGAAATAATTCAATTACTGCATGAATCATTTCCTAGTCGTGTAATTTCCCGTTTTGGTGATCAGAATTGGCGGCTCAGATCATGTAACTTAACGCCGCTGGACTTTTTTCTTTGGGGTTTTTTGAAGTCTAAGGTTTATGCCAACATGCCCACGACCACCCACGCCTTGAAGGAGGAAATTGAGCCCTGTATCAACGAAATTCAGCCACATTTATGCAAAACGGTCATGGAAAATTTCGACAAAAGAGTGCGTATGTGCCAGCAAAGCCGTGGAGGCCATTTACCCGATACGCTATTCCATGCATAACCCTATACTGTATACTTTATGAATCAATAAGAAATTACAATTTTTAATTAAAAACCCGTGTTTTCTATCAAAATTACTTCTTGCGTAAATTTTGGGACACCCTGTAGAAGAAATTAATAATATATATTTAAAAATTAATTATTTTCGTGATTTTGCGATTAGATAATCACTTAAAATTTAAATATTGCATTTTAATTCATCTTATGCCCGTCTTACATGATCAATTTTTTTTTATCAATTTTCTATTTCAATTATTTAATCATTTGAAAATTTACCATGTCAGATAGAAATAGATGTCAATTTTCTAAGTCAATAAGAAAATAGAGCATGTATATATGTGTGTATAATAGGTTAGGTTTACAGTAGCAAATATATTCCTTATATTTCATTTAAAAATATATATAAAATATATAAAACCACTTTTTTAATTGATTTGTACAAAAATAAACCCAATTTTATATAATTTAATATTATGTTGGGGGTTAATATTAATGGGGGCGTTACAAAATTTATGTCTTGCAAAGTGGGCGGTGGCCCGAAAAAGTTTGGGAACCTATGGTCTAGTGGATGGAGTTTCCAATCGCCTATAGATTGGTTGAGTTCTAATTCTGTGTCATGTATAGCCTGTTTATGAATATCTTACGCTGTAAGCGAATTTCATTTATGCATAACCACCAGCACCTCCATTCTGCTTAGTGGAGGCCTGAGTGTTTTGAGGAAGTCCTCATGACTGATCTCCACAACAATATTTCTGTATTACCCCACCCTTTGTGTATTTGCTTTCTTAATGTACTATACACTGACACTTTCGCGAGTAGCATTCCTTTAAAAATAATGATAATATGGTTTCGTAGGTAACAGTCTTTAGTAATAATAGAGAATGTATTTGTTACTGTGGAAATATTGTGGGAAATACTATTGCTGTGAACGTCTGTTTCCGACATCCACACCCGCAAAAGAATAATAGTATGAAAACACTAAGACACAATTGGACACAAGAATCTTGTCCAGTTTAGATCAGCTTCATGCGTTCAATTTATCGCTTAAATTCCATAGAGTGGAATTGGATTTGGACTAGTAGTAAATAGTTACTGAATAGTTAATTTTTGCATAATAAATTAAAATTAATTAAAGTAATTAATGTAAGATTACCTTTTTTTAAAGAATAAGTGACATATAAACAGAAATATTAAAACACAATTCGTTATTTATGAATATCCAACATTTTAATAAGAAAATAAAACTTTTCTAATTAAAGTAGGCAAAACCTATTTAAATACTTTTAACGTAAAATTCGGCCAACTATAAATTTCTTTAAGGTTTTTCCAGAGAAATAAATCTGAGCGTTACTATTCCATAAAACATAAATAATCAACCCACTAATAAAGCCTTTTTTCCTGTAATAAAGTATGTTGAGAACTGAACGTTCATGTTTTTATGTAGTTGGAACTGTAACCTTTACAAATGGCATACATCGAGCGAGCACAACATATCTATTATGCATGTCTTGAACTGGATATCTGTACGTAGAGATAACCTAATTAATGATTACGAGTTAAGTAAAGAGAACTTATTAATGATTGTATGAGTGTTTCTGCTGTATTTTTAATATCAACAAATAAAATATTAATCAATGTTTAGCTTGCTTAATTATACAGTCCGTATTATTTATCCGATGATAGCAGACATTATAACAGTTTAAAATTTAAAGGAAATATTTCATGGAAGTAAAAGTGTCCCATGATGACTGTCATGCACGATGACATTTGGAAATGAAGTGCGTGACATTTACACATATCCCTCACTTGGTCAGTGCTCATGCGATCCAACACAGCGACATCGAGAGTTTATTTTAGCCTGAATTCTTCGCAATTTTTCCCCCCGAACATCTGATGGTTGGTGTGTAGTGTTCCGCGCAACACGCTATGTCACACGTCGCTGAAACCGTGGTTGTTGTTCAATGAAATACCCACACTTGATGCATGGAATGGAACTGTACACTTGGATTCAAATTGTAGATTTTCTCATCAGAAATATATCGTTTTACGAATATATAGTGTTGCAAAGTTAGACATTGATTTAAGAGATGTGCTTCAGATCCGCGTTATGACGTGTCCATTTCCTGCGACCTGCCACTAAATGCTTTCCTAACACGTTAAAATCCATTCAGCTGAGATTGAAAATAAACCATAGAATTTTTCCAGTTAATATTTCTTGTAATCTTTTAAACATCATTTTTCATTTTTTAACGATTTAATTGGAGTGATTTTGACAGAGGCAAATATAAATGCGTAAACTACAGAAACACGACAGATGCTATTACCGCGATAAAACTAAACTAAACTGATTTCCTATGAAACGTTGTAAATTTATCGTAAATTAGTACTATGTGTGTGGGCTAAGGTTTTTTAATTAATTAATGTTTTACAGAATTCAGAAATCCTGCTATAGAGAACATTTCAATCCACTTCAGACCTACAATAACTAGAGTGGTGTCATACTTAACGATACAATTGATCTCCCAGTTAATATATTGTTTATATTTGTGTAGAAATTATTATATCTTTAGGTTATAATAAACTTGAATTTTTTCACCTCCTAATACTTAATAGTTCAGTCCCAGCTTTGAGGCTAACCTAGAATTTAAAACCGAGAGTACAAAGATGTCCCCACTCCCTAATTTAGATGTTTGGCATAATCTTAGAACCTTTCTTGAATCATTACTTTTTTATGTTAAACTCGCCCAAATATATACCGCACATTTAGTATCGGGGGGGGGAGTATTTTCTTGGATAATTCGAAAATCATAGTCAAGAAAGAGACCAATTATTGATCCCTTTCAAGCCACATCCATCCTCAAATGAACCAAGCGACATCAAGCGATAACAATCATCTATCACTAAAGGCATTTACAGACATCCGTATCCACAGTAGGATTCGAATCCATAACCTATTATTTCGAAAAGCAGTAAGTTATCCAGTCGCCAATTCGGCGAATGTTCTCCCCAAAGTTTGGTAATACTGTATAAACGTTTTAAAAACTTGCAAATCTATCTTGTGCATCTGAGAATTTAGAATAACCTTTGATGTTGGAAGTTTTTTGTAAGCAAACAAAGTTTGTCTGAAGTATCTTTAGGACTAAGGCAATTCGTGGTAAAGATAGAGCAAGCTCTCATCACTCCTTGTCTTAGTATCTCCCATAATGCAAAGCACATCTCTTTACAGACATGTATAATACCATGCATTAAGGTAAGGGCCACTACCCAGACCGGTTTCGACCTTTATTGAGGTCTCGTCAGTGGGAGCCAGACCCAGAGGTGGTGATACTAAGGTCGAAGCAACGGAGAAGTCATATTTATCTATACGAGTTGCCAAAAGGTGTCTCACCTTATCATTAAATTACTGTGGATTTAGAGAAAGATGTTGGAAGATTTTTTCCTGTTTCCTATATTATAGTCTCACCAAATCGAAAAAACTTCCAACAACTTTCTCTAAATCCACATACTAATTTAATAATAAGGTGAGACACCTTTGGCAACTCGTATAGGTAAATATGAATTTTCCTTTGCTTCCACCTTAGTATCATCACGTCTGGGTCTGGCTCCCACTGACGAGACCTCAATAAAGGTCGAAACCGGTCTGGGTAGTGGCCCTTCCCTTAATGCATAGCATTATACATCTCCGCAAGGAGATGTACTTTACATTATGGGAGATACAAAGACAAGGAGTGATGAGAGCTTGGTCCACCTTTACTACGAGCTGCGTCAGTCCTGAAGATACTTCAGGTGCAAACTATGTTTGCTCACACTTGGATAATGGCTTAAACTAAATTTATTATAACCTTTGATGTTATTTTCATGACATCAAGATAAGATAAAAGAATACTAAGCATAACTGCAAGTGGTGCAGTATTTATTTAGACTGGGATAATAAGAGTGATTCAATACTGACCGATCTGCATAGAGTCTAACTTTCAGTCTAATTGAAAACATTTGAGAAGTGGAAGTAGGGCGCTGACCAGATCTGGACTTTCAACAACAGTACACGAACTGATGGTCATTGAAAGGAAAAGGTCCAAAATACCCAACTCATCACAATGGGTGTATACCTACAAGAGGGTGATCTGTACTGATGGAGTACTCGCATGGTAGTGACGATGTGCAAGTTAAGTTTCCCTGAAATACAATGTTTGTTGTTGTTATGTTCCATCGACTCGTTTCCGACTCCTGGCGACTCCACGAACATACACTCTCCATTCAGATCTGTCCCTGACCATGTCTTTCAGAATTTCCAAGCGCACTCCAGTTGCTTCTTTAACTCCATCCACCCATATAATTCTTGGTCTTCCTCTTCTCCTGCTTCCATCAACTTTAGCAAGCATCATCATCTTCTCCAGACTATCATTTACTCACCTAATATGTCCGAAATAGGACAATTTTTTGCTTGATGGTCATAACTTCGAGGAAGCAATCTGGCTTTATTCTGTCTATCACTGATTTATTGGTTTGCTCTGCAGCCCATGGCACTCTTAGTAAGCGTCTCCAAACCAATAATTCAAATGCATCTATCTCCCTTCTTTCACTCTTTCTCAGGGTCCAACTTTCGCATCCATACAGCACCACAGGGAATACCATTGTTTTCACGATTCTGATTTTTGCTGCGAGGCTGATATCTTTATCTTTAAAGATCTTGCTTAAATTTGTCATTGCTTTCTTTCGAGTAATAATCTTCTAACTTCTTCAGTACAATAACCATCTTTATCAATTCGGGATCCTAGGAGCACAAAAATTGTTAACTGCTTCCATTTTCTCCCCATCTTCTTCAAAATCATAAAGTTCAAAATATGCCATAACCTTTGTCTTTTTGAGGTAAAGTTTAAGACCATATTTAGCACTTTCAGTGAAATACAATGCTACTCTAATATTATTTACAGTACGTTTATTTAACATACGCTTCTCAAATTTCAGAATTGTTTGGAACATTGCTGATAATTGTTTGCTTGATATGGAAATGATTTAATTCTTCTATGAAAAAAAAATAATAAAAACTTTTCATTTCCCTTTACTTTTCCATGAAGGAATGACAGAAAGAATATCGAGTTGGCTATTTGATTATTTTGGATTTATTCAATTGCAGGCTAACTACAACAAACGCATAAAAAGGATAAAGTATCGAAATCTATTGAATACAGAATTCAAAAAAAAAAAAAAAGAAGAGACAGTTTAGGTGGGTAGATTGCCTTCATCTGAACTTAATGTTAATTAAAAAATGAAACTGACAATTCATAATAAATACGAAAATGCTCATTTTTACATTCTGAACCAGAGATCTACAATCGATGCTAACCTACGATCTATCAACTACGCTATTTACTGTTTGAAAAGTGAATAGTAGTGGGACTAATCAGCCACTCTCGTTCGTTTAATGCATATTTTTGTCGTTATGAAATCGCTACCGCTAAAATCTTTGGCAGATTATCTGGGTCATGAGAACTGTTCGACATCGATCCGTAGCTGTGTAGAGGTGCAGCTACGTATAAGGTAACAGCGAGCAACTCAGTTACATATGCGAAATGATGACTAACCAATGGAAAATAAAGAATTTGTTCATGTCAAAATAAAGGCGTCAATTATATTTTTGATATGCAGGGAGTGTATAAAATATGGATTCCAGCAAACGAATGAAACTACTAAAAGGAACTATGAATTATAATTGTCATGCTTGAAAAACAAAAAATTGATCACTAATGGTTGATCTTTCATTGTTAATATAATTTTTTTTGAAATGTTTTATATTTTATATTTTTTATATTTAATTTTGATCGTGTATATCGTGTATATGATGATCTAGTTTTCAAGAGAAAATAAAAATAGAAATGCTTTGAAGCTTCTTCAATGGCTTTGTAGAACATGCAAAAAATAATTAAAGCAACTGAAATATGTTTATGAACAGAACAAGGGATCGAGAAGCTATGTAGGAGGCAAGTGTATTATATATGCCACTTGCAAGGAAATATACTCGTACGTAAATAAATCCACTTGCTTCTTCTCTATATTCTGAGATCAAATAACCAATTTTTTTTTCGCATGCATCTCTGTATTAGACAGGTTAACTAGCCGTCAACGAATACTTTTTCAGGTCTAGAATAGAAATGAATAATTAGCGAAATATTATACAAAACAATATCCGTAATCGTACTTGAAACGTGCACAGATTTATCCATTTTTTTTTTTAAATAATATTTTTTATGAAGCATCTATCCATGAAAGGTTGGTCAACCTATAGCACAACAATACTCTAGTACTATATAGGCTGGTTCAAAATTCCACGTATGAACTTTGAGGGGGGGGGGGGTACAATCAATCATATTCACATAGGAAAGCATGACCGGAAACGCCACCCGAAAGTGATAGATGGCTCTGTTCGCCAGCGCTCCAGGTGAGCAACTGAGGCTTCCTCATTCAAGGTCGTGCGACGTCGTGCGAAGAACATGCGTCGTTTTACGAACGCTGAGATGACAGACATGCACCTCGTTTACCATATTATGTATCCAGCTACTATTGAACTGTTCAGTTACGTCTAATCAAGTTTTTTACACTACTTACTGGCTTGTGTTATTTCTGTGTCCCTGTTAGTACCTTCCGGTGGCGTTTCCGGTCATACTTTCCTATTTGAATATAGTTGATTTTGATGTTCTCTACCTCCCCCTCAAAGTTTATACGTGGAATTTTGAACGATCCTGTATATACACTGCTTTTTGAATCAGTAAATTAGTTGTTTAATGAAGTTAAATTCACATAGATACAATTCACATTGAAATCAAATCCTATTGAAACTGTGGATGACTATATTTACTTCGATCAGTTAGTTAGCTTAACATACATAAATAAATAGAAGCATCACAAAGTTTTAGTTGCATAAAGATTATATTTTAAAATATCTGCCTATTTAAAGAGAAACGTATTTAATATGTGCGTATTTATTTCAGTGTTTACCATTGAAAAAGAGACGGGGCCACAACTAATACCAGGAGACAGGTTGCGTGTAGTGCCTTGGAGAGAAGAATACTCCACATAACAAAAAGGAATAGTTAGATAGATAACTGGGCATCAGTTAAGGTCAGAAACAAATGAAAGTTTATGGGGATGTCTGTATACAGCAGTCGATGTAAAGCGCCTGAAGAAGAAGATACAGTTTATGTATACTACATACAAATGACTTTTATGAGGATTATTTATTCTCAGCACGAATAAGAATACATTTTCTCAAAGATTTAGAAACGTTAGGTTCCATCCAAAGTGTTGTTTGAATCAAGAATCACTGTAACTGAATGATATACTTTTCCCTGTATGCATATACAAGTTTGTAGTGTACTATGATAGCTCTGTCGCTGGGATGAAGCTTCTGGTTAGAAAGAATTAGACCAGGAGCGAATGCTGGTCTTGAAATTCACGCATTCTCTTGTTATCATTCCGGGAGTGAGAGGTGTGATTGAAGTCTGATTAGCAGAATAATGAATTACTAACCATTTAAAACTATATATTTAGAAATTTATGTACATTTAATCATACAAATACAGTATTTGTTTTACAAATGATATTCTATCTTTTTCAATTTAGCTACTTGAATACAAATTCTACTCTACGGTTCTTCTTTATGAACTGGTCAATAACATCGTCATAAAAAGTTGGTTGTAACTTAATTTTCTCAAGCAACACGCACACTTGTAAAGGCTGGCTGAAGCTCACTGGCTAGAGCTACGTTGACTGTGTATGGCCTGTGTTTAAGCAGCAGAGTGAGACGACGTGAAATGGCTATGCGCGCGCATGAAATCACAGTTCTGCTGCGAGGACCTGAAAGCTCCTGCAACCGAACAAGCCAAGGTAGCTTTGACTAGACGAGCAAGCATCGGCCTTCGATGCACAACGCAAAACTCAATTATTGCCACGCAAGCTTAAAACGTCTTCTGTCTACAAAGATAAAAGCCTAAATGGAATGCTTATAAATGCATGCATTTATTAACAAATAAATATTACTTCTTTCTCAATTAATGAGCTTGCGCTGCAAGCACGGAGAATTTGCTCCTGAACTAGACTTGAATTCAGTATTGGACGCAAGCAACATTTATGAGGGCTTGTCATTTGAAGGTGAGCAAGCCCTGTTTCATATACACCAGAGTTGAGTAATTTGGTTTTATGTGAAGATGTTTCTTCCCTGCATAAATGTATTTTTTTTTAAACTCTACATAACAGACTAAGTGGGCAGACAATGACTAGACACATGATATACAAGTCTCGTGGTCTGAGTTGCGTCTGCCATGATATTCCAGCCGACCCAAATCCATCAACAAATTACTTCTTATGTATGCCTCTTATCTGATTTGAAAATTCGTGATTTATACAAATTACTACAACAATAGTATTAAATTAGTTCCTCATTTTCGAGAACAAATTAAACAAATGCAAAAAAAAAAAAAAATTTCTTCATATTCTGCGAAGGCTAGAAATACGTCGTTCGTGTGTCCCCTTTGCCCCCACGTTTTCTAAAAATGTCCCTTGGCGGGATAAAAATCACTCTTGCAAAAAACAAATATAGAAAAAATACTTTCTTCAGGCTATCAGCCTTTAGCACACAACTACATGACATACTTCACACTGTGTTATTATTATTTGGCTCCCCACATGTTCGCGTCCTTGGCAATGGCATACAAAATGCGTTACCACACCCACTGAGCACTTTCCTTGAACCAATTCCATTAAGTATGTCTTCCCTGCATAGTGTTCGTAGAAGGAATCCCCTAAAAATAGATAAACAAGACAAGAGGAATTTCTCCCTACGTGGTTCTTCCGGGACATGTGACCTCTGTATTGTGGGTGACCCAGAAAGTTAAAATATAGGGCGTCGTTGTTTATTTAACCTTAATTTGTCAAGGATAAACATCTTAAATAAGCCAAAGATTGGAAAGCCGATAATTATTTGGCCCAGTGGGTAATCCCCAGACAAACAAATGGAAATTGTTTGTGGTACAATTTTTAATTATATTTCTAAAAATAATATCGCAAGTAAAGAGAGATGGATCGCAGTACCAAACTTTAAAACTAAAGCTAATATTTATAAAATAATTATTGCAGTGAAATTAACAATTGATAAAAACATTCGATTAAGCAGGATTTTTTTTTTTTTTTTTTGCGCGATGCTTGTTTAAGCTTTAAGTATTATTTTTAAACTAGCACCAATTAAAATTTTCTTAACTAGCACCAATTAATATATATATATATATATATATATATATATATATATATATATATATATATATATATATATATATATATATATATATATATATATATATATATATATATATATATATGGAATAGTTGGATAACCAGCAATTTTATAACTAAGCTAATAAAATTGCTTGGTTATCCTAATATACAATATTCCCAAGTTAAAAATTCATTTACATCTATATCTTCTCCAGAGATTTTTATTAATAATAAAAACACCTTGTTGTAACTTGTATAGGTAAAGTTGATAAGGCTCCGTATTACTAAAATCTTGGTATTTAGGGTCTAGCTATTCACTGAGGAGACCTCAAAAAAGGTTGAAACCGGTCTGGGTAGTGATCCCACCCATAATGTATTGCAGTATACATCTTTTGGTGAGATGTGCTTTACATTATGGGAAAATACTAAGAATAGTGATCAGAGCTTTACCCACCTTTATAATATAATGAGTTGCCCTGGTGTTGTACCATCTTTAGACTTGAACTACGTTTCAGGCGCAAACTTAATTGTTTGCATACTTGGGATTAGGAGTAAAAATAATCAAGCTTATAAAATTGCTTGGTTATCCTAATATTATCCTATATATATATATATATATATATATATATATATATATATATTGTTGAAATTAGGATTTACTCGGGATGTATACATTTATAAAAATAAATTTAACTGACTAGAACCCGAGAAAGTATAACAAAAACCTTTAATACATCACAACTAGTTTCATCGGTGATCCGACTTCTTTCACTCTGGGATGACAGAGTGAAATTTGCATCTTTTCAGAAAAACTAACCTATTAATAAAAAGTCCAATTTTTACCAGAGTTTTTTCATAATCCTTGATAAGATGTACATTAACCTCGTCAGAAGGTAGATAAATATTGTTGAAATTAAGCTTTTTATTAAGCTGTAAAGTTCATTTTTTACCGTGTTATTTTATGTCTTATGTTTTTATTTCTCACCTGAAGAAGTCGGATCACCGATGAAACTAGTTGTGATGTATTAAAGGTTTTTGTTATACTTTCTCGGGTTCTAGTCAGTTAAATTTATTTTTATAAATGTATACATCCCGAGTAAATCCTAATTTCAACAATATTTATCTACCTTCTGACGAGGTTAATGTACATCTTATCAAGGATTATGAAAAAACTCTGGTAAAAATTGGACTTTTTATTAATAGGTTAGTTTTTCTGAAAAGATGCAAATTTCACTCTGTCATCCCAAAGTTTTTAGATTTCAAAGAATTGATTCGCACTAAACGTGCTCATAATATCTATCACAAGGCTAAACTTGATTTATTATATGAAAGAATCGCAGATACCAAGTCCACATTAGCTTCTTTGTTCCGCAAAAGAGATTCTTTAGAAAATAACTTAAACTCATCTTTAGACAACAGGTTCTGGATTGATATTAAAAACACGAGCTCTCTCCGTGCTTCTAGATCGCAACTCTCCAACAAATTAATTCTTATCAGAAAATTCAACCAACTCAAACAGGAACAAACTCGCCAATCCAATATCAACTCACAAAATTTAAAAAATGTTGTGATTAACAAATCCTCTCACACACTTTCTCCTGCAGAACTTAGTGTGCTCTCAAAGGGCCTTAACTTCGTTCCTTCTCCGACCTTCATTCCTAAAGAACTCTTTCTTACGAAAGTTGAGAAGGCAGCTGGACAATTACCAAAACAAACTGCGAATCTACTTAGGATCGAAGCCATCTTTACCATTAACAACAGTCGTCGTCCTACAGATAATCTATCGCCGACAGAAAGGAAAGCAATACACCAACTTCGTAACAACAATGACATTATTATCCTACCTGCTGATAAAGGGAATGCAACTGTAATCTTAGACAAAGCTGACTACCGTTGTAAGATGAACAACTTGTTAAGTTCTAATACGTATTCTATGCTAGAAAGTGATCCCACAAGAGAACTTCAAAACCGTACAAACAATCTTCTGAAATCAACTTCTGAACTTCCTAGACATACAAGACTATCTCTCCGCTCTCTCCATCCCCTCATTCCTCGGTTGTACGGCTTGCCTAAGATCCATAAGGTTGACACCCCTTTAAGACCTATTGTGGAAGGGATTGACTCACCTACATACAATCTGTCTAAATATCTTGCAGCTTCTTTAAAACATTTAGTTGGCAATTCTTCTTCCTTCATCAAAAACTCTGAAGATTTCATCTCAAAAATAAAAAATTTGAATCTTTTAGACTCGGACAGAATGGTGAGTTTTGACATCGTATCTTTGTTTACGAATGTTCCTACAGATGAAGTTCTGAGTCTTCTTAAGGACAAGGTTTCTAAAAAAGTGTTCGCTCTTCTAACTCACTGCATCAATTCCGGCTATTTCTGCTACGAAGAGAAAATATACAAACAAACTAGCGGTTTAGCTATGGGCAGCCCTCTATCTCCAGTCTTAGCTAATTTTTTTCTAGAAGATTTTGAAGAGAAAGCTATTTCCTCAGCTACTTTGAAACCTAAACTGTGGTTACGTTACATCGATGACGTCTTCCTTATTTGGGGACATAGTTTAGAGGAACTGCAAAACTTCCTAAACCATTTAAATAACCAACATCAAAACATTAAATTCACATCTGAACTAGAGGTTAACGGCGTTCTCCCCTTCTTGGATCTAAAGATCAGTAGATTTCCTGACTGTCTTAAATTTTCAATTTTTCGAAAAACCACCCACACTGATAGATATTTACATGGTTCTTCTCATCACTTCCCACCTCAGAAACTGGGCATCATCTCCACCCTCGCCCATCGAGCAAGATGTCTCATTTCCACAGAAGAAGACCTTCAAACAGAGCTTAACTTCCTGAAAAACACCTTCTTAAATAATGGATATTCGTCTCGTAACATCACTAAACGCTTGAGACCACGCCAACATCCTCGACAAGAAGATGACTCCAACCCAATCACTCATATACAGTTGCCTTTTATCAGCACTCTTACCCCAAAACTAGCTAAGATTCTGAAAAAATTCAACATAAAGACCGACTATACTACGCTGCCAAAACTTCGTTCTTTTCTGAGTCGACCAAAACCAAAACACAACCATCTGCATTTTCCTGGTGTTTATAAAGTTTTGTGCAACTGTGGTCGACCTTATTTTGGCCAGACAGACAAATCTGTTTCACTTCGTCTTGAGGAACATAGACGTGACATCTCCTACAGTAGAGCACGAGCGAGCGCCCTTTCCAGTCATGTCCTTTTCTCGGCAAACTCTAACCTTGAAGAACAGCCACATCAAGTTGATTGGGAACGCACTACTAATTTATATATTTGCAAGGATGAATTCGAAAGAAGAATCATCGAATCAAAAGAAATAGTTCTGGACCCTTCACATTTAAACAATAATCTTAGCTACAATTTACCCGATTCCCATAGCGCAGTAATCCAGTACTGGCGCTCAAAAATTAGCTGTCGCACACATTCTACTCATGCCAACGGTAGCACGCGGTCACCTATTCAAATATGACTGTTATTATTCTGCTTTTTATTAAGCTGTAAAGTTCATTTTTTACCGTGTTATTTTATGTCTTATGTTTTTATTTCTCACCTGAAGAAGTCGGATCACCGATGAAACTAGTTGTGATGTATTAAAGGTTTTTGTTATACTTTCTCGGGTTCTAGTCAGTTAAATTTATTTTTATAAATATATATATATATATATATATATATATATATATATATATATATATATATATATATATATATATATATATATATATATATATATATATATATATATATATATATATGGAACAGAGGCATTCATTATGGAATGTATTAAAGTCTGGAACACTACAACTATCGGTAAGATGTGAAGTTAGTGAAAGGTTATAATTGTATAGGGAAAGAGCGTGAGTGAAATTTTAGAGTGGTAAGATATTCTAGCATTTGTGGGGGAATTTCAACAGAAGAAATCATCCATAGACGATGACCTCACTGTTTCGGACAGGTAAACCACAGAAAATCAATTTTCAGAGGTAAATAATTAAAGACGTCAAAGTGATGATCAGATTTGAAGAGCGAGACACATAGAAACAAAACAAATGAAAGCAAGGCATTGCAATAAGAAATTTTTTCAGCTCACAAAAAAAGAGGATTTTAAGGGATGTATATGTATTCTTTAGAAATGTGTGCCTGAAATTTATTGTTGAGGCTGCTAGTTGAGATTCTGGGGAAAATAATTTGTCTGGTTCAGATGAATGTAAATGATGGCAATGCACATCATTTAGGTTAACGCTCTGAATGATCATGAGTGGATGTAGACTTTTTAACTGTTGTCCCATTTTTTTTTTTTTTTGTAACTAGTTGCATTTTTAATGATTTTATTTTATTTTATTTTTCTGGGAGATTTTGTTCTAATTTGCAGTACTATTGTATTTAATGGGGATAATTCATGGCTACTGTTGCTCAAAATTAATTACCTACCAATGGACATGCAGAGTGGTAAAACTATGGGAAAGACTGACGAACATGTCATCCACATGAGGACTAACCATTCTACTATCCATGCATGTCCTCAACAGTGCCCCCCCCCTGCTATGAGGACTCTCAAAGGCACGACATGACAGGATGCATAGCAGAAGGATTATTCGCTAGCTGGATGGAAGGCTTTCTGATGCGTCAATGTAAGGTTCGTTACTGATTATCCAGCATGCAAACTGTAAAACCGCTTTAATAATGTTCTCTCGAGATGAAGAACTGACTCCTAAGTTAATTAGGGTGTTAATCATGGCAGTAAGTAACAAGGGAAGGTGACTAAAGAGAAACCGGATGTCCTTTTCTCTAGACTAACACGACAGACATTTCAAGCCTGCAAAAGTCACAGTGTTGATGTTTCACACCGGGATGAAAATCATCCCGATGTTTATTAAAGATTATATATTTTTCAATTTTATTATGTTTCAAGGAAGGCAATATGTTGAATGATCAGTTAAAAGAAACCACGTGCCAATCCGAATTTGTTTAAAATATCAAAATATTTATTGATCCTTACAACAAGTACTGTACTCCTGTTTTCTAAGTTGAATATCATCAGTTCGTCAGCTTATTCAGTGGTGAGATTGATCAGGATGCAGTCATTGACTTCATAGGATTTTTTATCAGTTAACAACAACATCATTTTGAAAATAGAGGTAAAACACAGATAAAATAGCGTCGACCTTCTCTTCCAGGGTAGACACGTTTGTAGGCAGAATCGCTTAATCGCTTAACTGATCGTAGCCAAATTTGTGATGTATATTTGTTTCTTAATTGATAAAAAAATCCTATAAAGATTCAGCCAAATTCGACTAAAATGAAGAGCTAATAGGAGGCGTCCGTAGACACACCTACAATGCAGAGTTTGATTTAAAGAGGAATCAATCGAAACTGGTTTCAAGGCATATCCAATAATGAAAAGGGTTAATAGATGAACGATGAACTTCTCGGAGATATTAAACCCAAGTCATTGACAAAAACGGCGATGCAAAAATCAGTTTCTGTTTAAGACTCCAGAGGATTTCATAAATATTGTGTTAACATTCGATAGCCGTAAACGAAATTCTTGCGGCTTATCTGAAGCCGAATAATTCGAACATACGCTTGGCAACTAACTTAGTGAAAGGTCAGTCCCATTGAATCCTACTTAACGTGTATTATACGTGTGTTCTGTGGCTTGTTTGTGAGATACAAACACTAATTCCAATGAGACCGAATGTCACGACTTTAGAAAGGTTTTTCTTGCATTGTGATAATCGAAAGGCGTTGTCACTATCGACTGAGCTACGAAAGCTCTAACTGTAAATACACTATTCTCGGCAATGCTGGAATTTCATTTGATTAAAAATCAAATGAAATCATTCACAGTTAGGCTGACGTCTGAAAGCGTAGATTGTAATGAAGGCCGACTCCTTCAAATTAGAATAGAAGAGGCAGTATATTCCTCGTTAAAGATGTGTGCAAAAAAGTGCAAAGCTAAGCAAGTAGCTTTCTCATTTTAAGCCTATGGCTAGCCTGGTAGATCTTTCTGATTGATAGAGCCAGTATTATTATTATTTTTTTTTTAGAGAAGTTCATAGCCAGCAGAGCCTGGGTGGAGCAGTTACTGGAATGTCAGAGGTGAAGGCAAGATTGCTATATATATATATTAGGATAATATTAGGATAACCAAGTTATTTTATAAACTTGGTTATTTTAACTCCTAATCCCAAGTATGCAAACAAATAAGTTTGCGCCTGAAACTATATATATAGTAAAAATACCGGATTTTTTTTTTTTTTTTTTCATTTTACTTATTTGATATTCATCAATATACTGTTTTCAAAAGAAAAACAATCTCTCGATAAAAATTAAAAACTAAAAAGAACTTTTTTAACCGAATGAGATATTTAGAATTTTATCACAATTCAAATAACTATATGCACAATCGTGAATAGAATACTTCCCCTAGCAAAAAACAAAGTTCTTTTATATACCAGAAGCTGAGAAGGGCAAAGTGTCCACGTTTTCTCATTTTTTTTCCTTTTTCATTTCCTTTGTCAACTGCGATCGATGACAGATTTGTCGCATCAGCGTTTGCCTATGTACGTACGTAGACATAAATGGGTATTTTAGATAAGTATATTTGCAAAAATGCTTGTTCATTGTGGTCGTGTTAAACAGCTGAAATATTCCATTGAAGGCTCTACCCATACATTTAGGGTTGTGTGCGATGTACCTTGTTCAGTCCAGTTTCGTTTCTTGTAGGCACCGCCAAGGCGACTTGTTTCCTTACGAGAACAGGGTCGTTCACCTTTAGTTACCATGACTACGACTGTACATTGAACTGCAGCAATATCAGCATCCTCTAAAGAGAGCATTCTTTGCGGGAGAAAATTCTAATCATATTTGGTAGAGAAAAAAGTATGAGGGGAGGCATGCGACCATGGAACCATAAACAAAAAAAGTTCGTAATTAATTATTTTGTGTAATTAATATTAATTACATTTCATATTAATAGGGACATTTATTTAGTAACTGAGCTTCATAACTGATATAATTTAATGCACACCTTTAATATAAATAAATAGAGTTTTTAAATAAACATGCTTAATGATGTTTGTATTGTTGGTTAAATACCCCAAATTAGTTTTTCTCGAACATTCGTTGAATGAATGTTTCTGTTGTTGGTCACGTTGTTAAAACTCTGGGGGTGAACTTCCACCTGGGATTGGGAGATTATTGAGTCAATTAATTTCTACTCCTGGTCAAGCCATTTGCGGTACCAACATTCTATGGGTAAATTTCAAGTAAGAAAACACTGCAATACGAGAAAAATTGCGTTGATAAACTCATCCATTACACTTGATATTTATATATGAATTTTTAATAGCATATAATATTGCTATTTTATAATATAACAATTACATTATATAATATAATTATTATATATAATTATGCAATTATTATTACGTGACATCTCCAGGAGTCCAAGGACTCATCGCCAGAGCGCAATCTACTTCGCTACATACATCTCACCCTCTCCACTACTTAATTCTCCAACTAGGACACTGCCATCAATACCATCTACAGCCCATCATCACCAACAACGATATTTTTTGTCTGTAAATTGCGTGTGTTCTGAAGGCCGATTTGCCTGTACGAGAGATCAAAAACACGAGTTTCCGGGAGAAAAAACCTCTGCTATCTTCGTATGAGATCGGTTAACTCACCTTCAACTGAAAAAGCCCACATTCGGATTTCCTCGTCACGATAAGAATCGAACACAGGTCTTTGACTTTTTTTTTTTTTTTTAGTTCAACTTCGATGTGAACATAGCCCTGTTAATTCAAATAAAGTTTATAGGTAAGAAACATCAAAAGAAAAGGAAACAGGGAAGTATTTTATGCTTGGGTAAGCATGAATTCTGTGGGCAAAATTTAACACGTCTATGACTTTAATGCTAAGTGGATCTGTAGGAAAGGTTATGTTATATTGGTGTAATGGGTCGTAGTGCGTATGTGTGTGTGTGTGTATTTGTGTATGGGGGAGGGACGGAAATGCTTTATGCTTGTCTGTGCACGTTGAATTCGGGGATGAAAGATACATGTACTTCTCTGGGCGATGTGTTCCGGTTTCTTGCTAATGTATTTAATATTTTCCATAATGTGATATAGCTAAACGGGAGAAGGAGGTGAAAAACACAAGGAGAGAGAGGTTTTTTTGAAAAATCTCCGTATTGAGTAAGTCATGCAGATATTAAATTTATAACAATAAAAAGTCTAATTTGAGGTTATGCCGTTAAGGAAAAAAAGTAACAAGCTTGTGCAAATATCATTGTCTATAGCCTGTTTTGCTTTTCACTGCTTGAATAGTTCATAGAAACAATGACGTCATAACAGATGAAATATTTTGTTGTAATCGCGTTGTTGGCATCTTTCGTTATTTGAGTCGTTTTAGCACAGGTACTGTAGACTTGATACAATACATATTCAAAATGAAGCCAAATGTTGAAGTGAATGAATAAATTATAGAAGAGATCCTACATACAAAATTTTATCATATTTTATCAAAGAATAATTAATACATTTTTTGTGTTACACGAAACGGGTAGGATCTCATAAACTTAATGGATCTTTGCAAAGACCAAACTGGTATTTCTACACATTTCATATTAAAAGTAATGGTAATTAAAGTTAGTCATGTGGCCATTCCTATAAATAGGTAGGAACTTTAATTGTTTATCAAGTGTTTAATTTTATGTATTGTCCTATAGGCCTATAAAATTTCTCTCTGATTGCAACTAGAACAGAATTGTAATAGTCTTTTGTGCAAAAATGACGTCATCAGATTAACTACTTGATTACTCAGACGTACTGGAAATTATATATTAAATATTATTTCATAAAAAACATAAATTATCTTATAATATATAAATCATAATACAATTTATAACTTATTTATAAACTATTCATAAATTGCAAGTAATCTAATTTATAATTATAAATTAGATTACTTGCAATTGATTAATTGCAATAATAAGTGAGTTAGCCGACCTCATACGGAGGTAGCAGGGTTTTTTCTCCCCGAAACTCGGGTTTTTCATCCCGCATAGACATATCGGCCCTTCAGAACACACGCAATTTACAGACAAAAAAAAATACTAGCTGTGGTGATGGTGGAGGTGGAGATGATTCGTAGTAGAGTTTCGGTGTTGTGGGAGACAGTTGTAGGTATCCTCCCGTGATGAGTCTTCGGACTCCTTGGAGGTATCTTAATGCAATTAATCTTTAATTGCATTTTTGTGAATTTTAATTTATAAGCTCTCTTCTAAAATTATAACCGAACTAATGACATATAAAAAACTATATTTAAATATACAATAATATTCTATAAATTTACTATTTATTATATTTAATTAAAAATTATACTTTTAAACCTTTTTACTTATTAAGTTATTTTATACAATACACCTTTTATTTTCGTAAATAATAACTTTAGAAATTGATTTTTTTTATAAGACTATTGCCAGTCTTATAAAATGGATTAATACCCTTGGAGGGTAATGGATGGCAATGCTGTAGCCAGTGAAGTTCTAACTGAGGCTCGGCTATTGCTGTTACCCTCCTACCATGATCAGAGCTTTAATAGCTCAATAACACCTTATCCCTACACTGTCCTCTACAGATAACGGGGAAGATAAAAAGCATTCTTGCTTCGCCCTTTTAAGCCCGTCCTTATAAGGACTATCGCAATAGCTCTGCTTTAAGAAAATTTATTTCAGGATTCATTATGTTATGAATCTTGTTTTATGTTCTTGTTTTACAAATTTCATTATCCGCATATTAAACCCTATCTTACCCAAAAGCACGTTCGTGTAATTGGAAGAGCGAAATGTGATATTTCTAGCAAAGCGCATCAATAAAGGTATTTTCGTCCAAAACTTTGAGCTCATCTTTTACATACTTTTTTTTTAATAGAATGCCTTTCAAAGCTATCCTACACGCTTTCATTTTTTATGTCAAAATTTCCACTGCGTTCTGACATCCTTAGGGAACTACATTCATATGATTTCTATTTTTATATTGATTTGTAAAGTATTGCTTTCATTTCCTCTTATTCATGCATTTCCTATCTCTGTATCCATTTCCGTATAAAACTTCCTGATGACATATCACATGTATACTTCATACAAAATTCATTAAAACATTTGTTGAACAGATTCAGAAGTTAATAGCTGAGAAAACAGTATTCAGAATAAGAATTTTTGGAGAAAATATTAACAAAAATATTAAAAATAAATAAATAAATAAAAACGCCTTGGGATTAGACTGTACAATAATTAATAGTTTAAGGTATAAGCAATTTGCGAAATACACCAAATATATAAATATATTAAATTTAATTATATTAAATGCTCAATAGCTGTAGAAATATTAGTGCTAATCGACCGTGAGATGCGGTGATTAATTAATACCCTTGGAGGGTAATGGATGGCAATGCTGTACCAATGAAGTTCTAACTGAGGCTCGGCTATTGCTGTTACCCTCCTGCCATGATCAGAGCTTTAATGGCTCAATAACATCTTATCCCTACACGGTCCTCTACAGATAATGCGGAAGATGAAAAGCATTCTCGCTTCGCCCCTTTAAGCCAGTCCTTATAAGGATGTAGAAATATTGTTGTTGTGTAGAAATGTTATATCATAGCAATGTCATATGAAGGAATGAACAGGAAAAAAAAAAAAAACAAAACACGTTCACAAGAGAGAGAGAGAATCAAATTTTCAGTTCTTTTAATTCAAGGGCACCGCAGACTGAAAAAACGAACCATAAATTAAATGAATTGGAGCATTACCTACAAAGTAAAAGCATAAAATTCTCTCTCAAAAAAAGGCCAACTTTGTAGTCTCTAAACTTTCACTCGACTTGTTCACTTAAGGGTGAATCTTAATTTCCCTTCAGCGTGGGAGAGAGCAAGAATCAGGAAAGAAATATTTAAATGTGTATTCATTCACAAAACCCAAATAGTACGACCTGTGTCTGCACTCTCCAGTATCCTACCTGAAGCATAAAATGAAACAGCCCCCCCATACGTGTGTTTGTCTCGGTTTGGAGGTTCAGCGTGAAGAGCTCCGTGCGTCACTTGATTGGTGGGTCACAATAATAACACCCAAGAACGCTTAAGGTCAGAAAACTTGATGATACGTTCCAGATTTGTGAGTCCCTCCCGTCATTCCCCGGCCTCCGTTTCCTGAACTAACCTACTATATAATGCTTTGATTAGCAAGAGAGTGAACTATAAGAGGAGTAACATTTTCAGGTTTGCGAGTCTCTTGCTTCGTATTGGCGTCAAAAGGAGAATTGTGAAGGATAAGCCACCTTACATGGTTTGTTTGATGACTAATATGTATATTTTAAAATATATACTAAAATAACTTACATATTTGCTCTAGCATATTAAGTTGGGAATTTTCTGTGTCTTATTTAGCTGGGGAAGAATGATTTAGTGTAAAATTTTATTTTATTTTGTTTGATGGATGAATGATGGATTTGATGGATATCTATATCACCCCCAAACCCATCAAAGGGTTTCTTTTTTGATTATCTACTTGTTCTATTATAGAATACTTATCATTTATATGTTACTAAACACCTAAAATAAATAATATGATGAAATTGATCCTTTATTGAATTTTACTAACATAAAAAAAAAAAATAACTTGAAGTCCTAGAAATTGCATTAGCAGTTAGAAAGAGAAATGTAATGCAAACGTATATATACAAAATACAGAATTTCAAAGCAAGTTTTGTATTGTTTACTCTCATTTTTTTTTATTTCTATTTATTTTTATGTTATATCTTTCATTAATTATTACAATAACGAGAACAGCAGAATTTTCATTCTATTCTAATAATAGAATGCTGTCTGTCAAATTTTCTCGTCAGATGGCACCACTTATAAGTAAGATATCCAATGCACTATAACAAGAACGAGATATTATTTTACCTACTAGACCAAACAATCTTCTCAGGAAAATTTTGCGAGAAAGTCCAGTAATTTAACTTCTGGATATTCAATAATAATTCAAATTAATGCCTTTAAAAGTTTCAGATCAATTTATTTCTATGTTCGTAACTTTCACAACATTGAAATTATTGGAAATGTGTTTAAGGAGGTAGAGTATTAGTAATTTGAAAATTCAAAAATTTTCTCTGAAAATCCTTCGTCTTATATAACTTATTTAAATATTGGCTCAATCTTAAGATCAATTTTATTAAGCGATGTGATATTATTTAAAAATGATACCACAGTCAAAATAATGACAAACAAAAGTTTGAATTGTGGTACGAAAATGATTCGTAATAGGGTATTTTGTAGACATACCGACACTGCACATTTTTATGGGTTGTGCCGGTAATGCACTATTCAAAAGATATTATGATTATAGAATAGTTGAGTAACAGCATTTTTCCAACTTAAAGCTTTCTGAGCTTCTGCCTTCTCCTCATTAAAAGCCCTTGGCATCCCCTGAATATCATACGAGAGTTCATGTAGAAAATAAGCAGCTTTTACTCTTGATATTAATTTCTTATTAAAGCGTTTTGTGAAATCAAAAAAAAAAAAAAAAAAAAAAAATGAAATATAACGAAGTCCATATTAATTGTGAAACTAGTCGGTTTTCTTTTTTATATTGTTACAGCCAAATAAATCCAACGTATTTTTCTCTTTGTAATTAAGTCCATTTAGTTCAATATATACATCTGATAAATAATGAATAATTTTCAATGAGCTGTATGAATAAATACAATGAAGATTTTAACAGGTTTACATGTTTTACTTTCAGATATATTTTTCACAATGAATAATATTTATAGCCTCGTTTTCGGCGTTTTATTAATGGCAACAGGAATTCTTGGTCAATACGGAGGTCTTTTTTATGGTCAATATGGAGGTTTCGGGGCTTCACCTGTCGGCTTCGGAGATGCTTTTGGACAAGAGAATCCATTCGTAGGCGAGTATGAAGAAGTAACAGGTGATGATGCCTCTGCAAGTAGTTTAGATGCATTTGGTGATTACGTTGACGACTTTGATTTCGCAGGATCACACAACAGGTTCGTAAATCGTTAACTATTAACAAATTGGCAAACGAATTGCTATAATATAAAGGAATATTGGTTAATTTCTTAGGTGTGAGTTGTGTACGCTTTGAATGTTTTTTTTTTATCGTTAATAATATATATATATATATATATATATATATATATATATATCTTTAACTAATATGTTTATTAATATATTAATTAACTAATTAATTAATTATTTATATATAATTTATTTACTCTAGATTCATTTCTCATCGTCCGCTGTGTTTTGCACATGCGCAAAGGTTATTATAATTGAAAATGTTGTCATTTGCACTTTGCAAAATATCATTAAATTTCTCCGGACTGTGTTTATTTTCTCTACAATAACAACGAAAAATTCTCTTTGGCGAGCAATACTCGTGTGACCTCTTATTCATACATAACACCGAAAAAGCACAATAACAACGAGTATTCTTTAGTGAGTAACTATTTTTAAGTACGCTGTAATAGCTCTTGCGGACATTTTCCCAAAAAGGCTTCAAAATACCTGAATCGAAATATTAATACGCTGATTCTTAATGTTTATTTACATAAATGTCAAAAGAGCATACAAATTTAATACCGGAAAACTTGTTTGTATTCAATGAACAAGTTCGAGTTCTGCCTATTACTTCCTCAACAAAACAAGTTTAACATCTCCAAGATTTCTCTACCACTTTATCCTAGATTAAAGCGTTTTTTTTTTTTTTTGGTATAATTTGCAATTAAAGCACGCACGTAGTTATAGTTTACATAGCGTTACACCTCGATAATGCAAACCACAACTTGGATGAATGGAAATCAGATACCTTTCTGTAGCGTCATCTAGCGGTAAGTTCTGAAACGTTTTGATCGTATCGCTTATACATGTCTATATCATTTTGTTTTTCTAATTTTATATGCACTTCACAACTAAAGGCACTTCGAATTCTGATTTAATAATAATAATAATATTTTCATATATTCTTAATTATTATTAATTAATTATGAATTAGGAATAAAAATAATTTCGAAATTTAAAGCTGACGTTATGGAAGATTTATAAATTTTAGTAGATGGCATTCTCATTTTTAAAAATAATATATATATCTGCATTTTTTCCCTTAAATTCTGTTAGGTAATAATATAATATTCTGTAGTCAGTGTGTCTACTTTTTTTTTACAAAATCAATTCCTTTTTTAGAACTGATTTTGTAAAATAATAATAATAATACATTTGGCTTAAAGAATTTCTTTCTTTCTTTTTTTAAATTAACTGTAGTACATATTTATGTAATATTCGTTTATTTATTTATTATTTTTTATCTGAGTTGAAACCTATTGCACATTTATTATTTGACGGTATTATCACTGAAAATCTTCATAAAATTTCAGAGCTAATCAAATTATTTGAAACATTCTTGCTACGGTAGAATCTGCACTCGTGCTCAAAAACAAAAAAAAATATAGCCCAATATGAAGTACATTTCAAAAGTATATGAAAAATTTACTGTGTACAATTAATTATAAAATTAATAACTATGTTAAATTTTAATTTTTTGCTTCATTTTATTAATATTAATTAATTATAAAGAATTTTAATAAATAAAACTATGATTAGAAAAATCTACCATTTAGTTGTTTATATACTTTTTATATTTGAAAATATTTCTGGAAATTGTTTTTGATTGAATAATTTAATTTGATTGTTAACTACCCAGCGAGGAATGTTTGAAGGAATAAATTTAATTATGTGCATCGATTTGTTTTCTAATAAATTATCGAAAGTATGCGTTATGATATTGCTTTCGATAAGACAATTCGAATTAATTGCTGAAATTTCACCAAGATAATAATCGGCGGTGCGATCAAGTTCTTAAGCCTATGATCTGTACAGATAACGCTTTCGTACCAATTTGTAATTTACTTATCATGTTACTTTTTTGGTTTGTTTGCTATGCCTAAATTTGTGTAGATTTCTTCAGTACTATGGTTTCTGTGATCTTGAACTTTACATGAAACTACAGCATAATAATTACACCTTTGGCAAAAATATATACAGACACTGACGATTGGACTGATTTTCCTTCAAGCTACATCAACATCACTGGAATGGATTCCAAACTTAGATGCAAATGTAGATTTCATATTCATATTTATATGTTTTTTTTTTTTTTAATTCTCTATTGTACTGCACGTGCGAACGATAAATAATTCCTCACAAGACAGTCAGAGAGACTCTCTCAAAGAAGATGCCACTGCTAAAAGTTTTCAGTAAAGCTTTCGAAACATCCTATTCTCAAGTTCGTGGAGATTGGCATGAAAGTTGATTATTTTGGTATGTAAGATAGCTAAACTCTGATTCATTACTTTAAGCCCCATCCTCATGTAAGAACCCACATCGCAACTGTTCTGAATGATCATATGCAATTACAAAAATCTGAACAAAAGTACATCCTGGTATATCACAATGTTATCAATATGGCTTAAGATAAAGTTCTTCCCGTGTGCATCCTCTTCCAGACTTCAAAGAAGAAACCCGATACCACGAAGGAATTTTATAAGATCCTCAGCGACAAACGTAGTATGAAAGCAAGAAGAAGATACCTAAATCTAAAAAATCTAAAATCTAAATCTAAATGCCCTAAAAGGAAAAGAAAGATTAGATTTAGATCTGTACAGATTTTAAGGGATAAGCAGTGGAAACTGAGAAGTTAAAAGATCTCAAGGTTGTTTGTAAAGCCTTGGATTGGGGCTGAGAAATACGTCCACATTTTCTGAAGCACAGAGAATTGAACTAGGTGTCGTTTCTTCCTCTGAAGAAGAAATGAGCAGACGATCTCATTTAATTTCAGTTCTTAGGACTGAAATTATATATACAGTATATGAATAATCCTATAGATATTTTATTTTATTGCTAGGTAAACTTTTTGCTTAGTTATCGCAAACAACATCTTTACTAGGACATGGCTAGTTCTGCCCTAGTGGAAATAGCCTGGTCAGCGCAAAACTACCGAAACTTGAGATTTCCAGATTTCTGTCGCAAGTCAGTCATCATCCAATTTTAATTTTAACATTGATAACGAAGTTTGGCTGATTACAAAATCCGTTTGTGTAAAGAAATAATAAAAATGCAAAACGAGACAAGCGAGCAACAGAGAGCTCTTCAATTCCGATGAAAAATTATACAAGGTTACCTATTATATAAATTACATAAAAAAAGAAAAGAAGTGTACCTAGTAAATAAAAAAAAATAAAAGAAAAATTTAAAAAATGGTAAGATTTTTGAAATTATTTGGATAATTTTAATATTTCCATTAATATTCAATATTTTTAAATAAAATATTCCAAAAAAATATGTGCTGATACTTTGTCCATATATGCTGTTTGAATAACATGATTTGACTGACAATATTCACAATTTTGCCAGCCATTACTTCGAAGGGATGACGTGGTGACAGAGATATCATAAGAATAATGCATGACACGATGGAGTCAAAGCATTTTCTTTAAAAAAAAAAAAAAAACAACAGAAAAATAGAAGTTTCTAGAAATAAACGTTATCCAATCTTTAAAAAAAATACCGAATGAAAATAAAATTAACTGAATGTAGGAAGGATGTTCATGTAGTAGGATGAGTATTAATATATTATTAATATTAAAGTATCTAAATTTAAGATCTATGATCTAAATAAATTCTCGAAATTTACAGAATTTAAAAATAATCATTATACATTATATATAATGTATAATAATTAGTTTCGTGTATAAAAAAATTCATGGGGAGTATTTTATTTTATTTTTTCATTTGAGACATGAGTTTCATTTGAGAAGTCAAGGGAGTCTAGAAATCAGTGTGATAGCATTTAAAGGTAGTCTTATAAATTATGAATTATTTCCTTGCAACAAATATCTTGATGGTTACAGACAACGTTTGGCAAAGCATAATGTAATTGCACTTTACAACTCTAGATGGCGCTACTGTATTGACAGTAAGAAATTACAGTATTTTGGATAGACATTCTCCTTAAGAGATCACATATAATTATTATTAAAGTGAATTTTGCGATAAAATTTAACTTATGTGTATATTATTATTGTCAAATGCAGCTATTCAAATAATTATTTTCCTATTTAGTATATGAAATATGTACAATCACTGGTTATTATACTTTTTATTATTTATGTGAATAAAATGATTTTAAAAAATAAACTTAGTTTTTTGACAGTGATTATAGTTAACAAAGAGTTACATATAATAAAGTAGGGACTGGAAAACCTCGTTTATATGTAATGTTTCTGCGTTTACAACTACATGACAAATCTTGATAATTTAGTAATTCTTTGCATTTGCACTTTCACACTTGTTTCGAAACGTTATTTTTTTCTTGTCTTTAACCTGCGTAGAAAGCAAAGGATTTTTATCCAATAAAACTTTAATTGGTTACCTTTTTTTATACAAATTAAGAATTAATACTTAACTCACATTTATAGTAAAATTACGTTTTAATTAATAAAGATATTAATTATCTGTAAGTTAGACAAGGAAAAAAATAATAAATACCCAGAATTTTTGGGTGGTATATGAAACCGTCAGTGTTTTTGCCACTGATCTTTTTTATTTTAAGAATAATTGTGTTATTAAAAATAAATAAAAAATTACTCGCAGTCGACAGGATTCGAACCTGTGCGGGGAGACCCCAACGGATTTCTAGTCCGTCGCCTTAACCACTCGGCCACGACTGCTGCTGTAGAATGCATTTTAATTCAAGAGGTAATGAGCATCGAACTAAACTAGTGAGTACATTACAGTAATTTCATTGTGGTTAGTATATTATTTTTCGGAAAATAATGAGCGCTGTTGATTAGTATAAATAAAATCTTACTCGTCCAGCAGAAGTGAAGAAACCTTACATGTAAAGCAATGTAAATAAATATATACTAAAGTAGCATTACGTCAAGTTTCATGTGTTGATATTTATCAGCTATTAATTATTTTTATTAATAACATATTTATTAAATATTCTTTGCGCCAATCTGTTTTACAACTACGATTCTATATTCAATTTTAAACAATTTCCAAAATAATGTAATTATTTGAGTTTAAATTTTTCTTATTTGTTTCCTAGGTTTGTGTCAGTACCTCTTTACGTGCAAGGATTGTTTAAAGGAGAATTCAGGAGGCAGGACAGAAATAGCATTAAGAATGAACATCACAACACCCCCTAGTGACAGGGAAAGAAATACACCTGTCGATTTACATGTGAAGTTGTAAATAAGTTCGTTCTCCCACCAAATATTTATGGAATTGGACGTCACATAACCGCTACATTGATCTCTAGAATATCTTTAAAATTTCAGCACAGAAGGTGTTATTGTTTTGTTTTGTTGTTCTTTTAAAGACGTTATTGTAATATAGTCTTAAAATGCATCAGAATAAAGAAATATATACTTTTTTCCCCCCTGTGGTCGTGTTTACTAATCGGTACTTGTTTGCAATAATCTTATAATCATTATAAGGAAACTTAATAATTGTATTAAAATAATTTATATCTTTATTAAACTAAGTAATATCTAATGTAAGAAAATAAAATCATATTAAAAATAAAATAATATTACAATTTATTTTATAAAATCTTAAAATTCTGAAAACTACTTATTTTATTTTGTATGAAACTATTCACACCTATTAAATTATTACTAGTAATCCTATGATATATCCTAGTTTCATTGGTATGTTTATATGTATAGTGTTGTTATGATATGATACTATATGATATCATTTATAACTAGTTAAGATAAAAAGCCAAATGGCTATTGATGTTTATCCCCTTATTTTCTATATATATTAAGGTGTCAGAAAACTAGCCATTTCGCTTTTTATCTTAACTAAAATAACTAAAATATAATTACACCTTTATCGCATTCATATCGTATAGTGAAGGTATGTAAGTTCTTTTCACTAAGCTTTGATATCTTCCAGGTCTACCCACTCACTGATAAGACCTCAAAAAAGGTTGAAACCGGTCTGGGTAGTGACCTCTCCTCATAATGTAATGACAATATTACATCTCCTAGGAGCTGTGTTTACATTATGAGAAAATATCAAGAATAGTGAGGGAGCTTGCTCCACCTTTACTTCGAATTGCCTTCGCCGATAGTTTTTCGGCATGAAACTTATAGATCGTAGTTATCGATCTTCAGTTTCGCTTACTGGCTATAAAACAACAAAGGATGTTTATCCCCTTATTTTCTATCATTTATAACTATAAATTTGTAATTGTATATCTCCAATTTAAAGTGCTGGATTGAGATTGATATTGGATAAAATCATTTAGCGTTTCCTAGAAATAGGAAATGGAAGGACAAACATTAAAATATTGTGGTCGTAATCAGAAAGGAATGGATAGCCCCCCCTTCCCCTAGGAAGATGATCATGCACGGTAAAAATCAGGAATTTAGAAAGGGAAGACCTAATTGAGTTGAGCTGATCAAGTGGAGAGATTCTAGGAATCTCTCCAAGGCGTCCAACGATAAAATGTGCATTTTATCGTTGGACGCCTTCAGGGATAAAATACAAATTTGTCCTGGCATGCTAATGGTTAAAAGTGCACGGAAAAACCTCATGAAAAGGTTAGGCATTCTCAGACATGAGAAGACCGATTAAGATCAGTAATTATTATTACTATTTATTTTAATCAATTATTTTTATCGTTCTTTGAAATAACTCCATTTTCAATGCAGCGCAAAGTAATATAATACTTGTGATATTATTATTATTATTACCGCGTGACACATCCAGGGAGTCCAAGGACTCATCATGTTATCGAAAAAATAAGCATGAACTTATCTGAAGAGCACGGGATTGTAATTCACTTAAGGAATTATACCGAAGGCAGTTAGTTAATATTAACATAATTCTTCATGAATTTTGTACTTGATAATAAACGAAGCGGGACTTGTTTCATGCATGAACACTTGTACTGGTGCCCTCCTCTTCCTATCATTGCGATGAAATAAGCAATATTGCAATATCCTAGTTTTTTATTTTTATTTTATTTATTTATTTTTTATTTTAATTATGGCTGAAGTAACCAAAGCTATGAGACCAATCTAAAATGTGTGAGTTCTTCTGTCTGATTGTCTGTTTAGCGAAAAAACTCTCCTAACTCCATACGAGACTAATTCACTTTCACTTGAAAAGTTCCTTATGAAGGGAATCTAATGAAATTATCAAACTTCCTTGATAAGGAAACTATCAAATACGCTTGAGTTGTTGTCGCATTGACAATGATATTTTGTTACTGACTTAAACATAAATACATAAGAATGCATTCTCTCTCTCTCTCTCTCTCTCCCACATACGCCTCTTTTCTCTCGTCAAGGATGCGAGGAACATCACTAGGTCTTTTTGCAAAGGAATTTCCTTGGAAACCCCCCCCCCCACACACACACAGGCACATAGATACTACAACAAACTAGCAGATGAATGCGAAAGAGAGTTCACATGACCTTTGCTGCCTAAAGGTTAACTAAATAATCGTAAATCTTTATACAGATCGTAATGCGAATGTTCTGGATTATCACTACACAGATTTCTTATCAACAGAATACTTATGATGACTGGACTAATTCTAATGTGGATAAGAAGGCGATCACATAGCATTTTGAATAGCACGGTCTTGTAATTACTGTCAAGAGTCAGGAATTTCCTGATTATTTCAATGTCATTTCCAAATACTGTGTGTGTTGTTTCATGAGAACAATATTAAAATAGCGTACTGATTAACATTATAACTATCAGCCAAAATTTATTGCTTTGTTAATAATGCTCTATCAAGTCATCGCCATGATATCATTAATTTAACCTCTCACAGCCTCTCCAAAGAAAATACTAACCATTTTAATAAGTGGACTGCGGCCTGACTTTCCAATCAATGCTCAAAACTCAGATATTCACAGAATTCAAACTTTAAAGAATTTAAACCGTTTAGATGTAAAGAAGTAACAAATATTTGAACCGCGAGGATGGTTGCGTGTCTTTAGATGTATATTTAGGTGAATATTTCATTAATATTACGTAGTTAACTGTCCGATTTAAAATATATATGAATTTGACTAGATTGTTTTCTTTCCTTTATTTGCTGTTACTAGTCAGCCAAATAATAGATCTAGATCTTTACTTCGCTAGCATGGTGTCGTTGAGAAGGACATTAGTCAGTCAATCTATGACCAGTGGCGGTTGTACATAAGCACTGCGACACTGCAGCACCCCCAGGAAAAAACGGAAAAATTTTTTTGTTTGTGTTTATAAATAATAACAATGCTTACACCATTCCATAAATAGAATACAACCCTGTTAAAGGTTACAGCTTATGTTTCGACATCGATTGAATAGTTAATAATTGGAATTGTTCGATTAACGCTTTAGATTACGAAACAAATGCACTGCGATCTAACGCACTGTCGGAATTATCACGTTCGGTCAGTTCCGGCTAGACTCGACAATATTCGTTTGCACTTGTCACTGCACGTAACAAGTGAATCCAACACTGCTCAACGAGCAGTGTCGCTACAGATAAGTTGTATGCTTGCGCGCCTTATTTCCGTGTACGAAACTTTTATTATTGGTTTGTTCGTGGTGAGGATGAAAATTTTTAATAAAGTAATTTTTTTATATGTAAATTTACTTATTAATAAATTGTTTACTGATTAGGAAGCGGATTATTTTTTCTTATTTGCATATGCAGTGGGAGTGCTGCATATTTTAAGTGGGGGTGCTGTCCCCATTTAAAGGAATTAAAGTAATAGTTCTTATTGCTAGTATTAGCAAATTAAAATACAGAATAAAAATAAATAATAATAATAAACACAAAAAATAAGCGTGCTATGTTATTCTGTTATTCACAATATATACAGGATTCACTTATTCAGTTGTGAATTATCTTTAGTATGTATTTGAAAATTGTTTTACTATTTATTGCATGCATGTTTATGAAGATATGTAACTATTTTCATCACACCTCCACTTCAGTGAGTTTTCTCAATTATTAATTTCGTTCAGAAGATAACATTTATCAAGTGCAGCACTCAAAGATGGTCAAGAACTGATATTAATATGAAATTGCGTGAACTTTTTTTATCGTGAGTTACAAAACTAATTAGGTAGAGATGACAAATGTGATAGCACGAAACCTGATAACGTTCTTGCTCGCTGAAAGCAGGATGAAAGTAATTATTGAAGTTTTTCATAAAATGAAAAAAAAAAAAAAAATCGCAGTCGACAGGATTCGAACCTGTGCGGGAAAATCCCAACGGATTTCTACTCCGTCGCCTTAACCACTCGGCCACGACTGCTCCCTTTACATCTTTTAAAACACACACATTGATCTAAAACAACAAACACAAAGCAACAATAATAAATTATTGGTACTATAACAATGTTATGAAATCATCATTACCGCATACTAATTGGCGTGCATGCTAATTTTGTTCTGGCTGTTAAATCATTTGCTTATTTATTTCTTTTTTAAAAGAAATTAACAACTATGTACCACCTTGCTCTGCACCACTTTCTTCCTTTAAGTGGTGTAGAGCGAGGTGATACATTCGTTTATCTTGTTGGATTGTCCAGAGGATGAGAACTACCGGAATATACGTGTAGGGGTAGGATGGAAGAACACCCCTTTAGGAATTTTCAGTTATATAGTTTGATGATGAATTATAAATTTCTGAGAGCCACAATTCATCATTGGAAATGGATTACTATGCTTCATCAGTGTGTAATTGCTTGCTGAAGTGGGACGAAATGATCCACTACTTTGGATTCATTTAAAAGAAGCGATTCCACGTACTGGAGTTGCTTGAGAAGGAGATGTAGAAATACTGCCTACTTTATTAGTATAAACAATTCTAAGTTTTTGGTAATCACAATCAGCTTAAATTTTAATTTGCATTATGATTAAAATGTGAATTTTTTTATTTTATTTAATTAAACCTGTTATTATAATTGCTTCTTTTACTTTAAGTATTTCAGAGGGAGAAGGGATAGTCCCTGATCAGTCATCGATCTAAGGATGCATTGCAGTATTTCTTTTCTTTTCTGTTACTCAGTGATGATACTGTTAACACTAATTGCATTAATGTTTTTGATTCAGACTCGAAAAAGCTCGAAAGAATGAAACCTCCTTAATTAAATTAATAAAAAATAGGAATATGAAAACAGTAAGATAATAAAATGCTTAATTTAATAACTCAAAGAAAACTGTCGATAATTAAATATTTAATTGGCATGTCATACAAAAATTAAATATAATATCAATGACAAAAAACCAAAAAAAATTCAAAAAGAGTAAAAAGAAAATTAAAAAAAGCCGAACTCCATAAAAATACAACGCATACGGAATTTAAGTAAAAACTTCCCCCAATAAAACACGAGAAACAAAATTCCCGGTAGAGTTCGGAGGGGTTCATGTTATCGTAACAAGTACGTTACTCTAGGTTATCACGCGCCTTTAGGCCATAAAATTTCCAAGCTATTTATAGAAACATTTCATTAAGGTGCGTTTGGCCCTAAGAGGTCACTAACCTGGTGAAAGATTTGTTGACCTAAATCGACTGGAAAGAAATAAGACACCTAACAATGACTTGGGGAGATAGGGGAGGGATATTAGGAGGCACAGAGGACAAACAAGGTAAATGGGGATTCCCTTTTACACCCACTGATTTTCAGCGAATGTGATAAAGATCTATTGTGAGAACATCTATTTGGAGTAGTTAAAATTAGAGTATTTACTGCAATATAATTATACGATGCTGTTTATTGTTGTGGCATACTGAATAACCTGACTGTTTTTTTTTTTTCTTCTTCTTCAAAATTGTATTTTTCTTCATTGTTGGAATCTGAGGCTGTATTTCTTAACCTAATCTTTCTCGTTAATGTTTAAAAAATGCAGGAGAGATTCCTGAATTCATAACACGCTGATTTACATTTGTCTAAACTTGAAAATGAAAACCGAACAATTTTTTTTGGAGGGACTTTCTATTTGAGTCACCAATGAACGTCCAGAAAGCTTTGTATTTCCTCGAAGAAAAGAGATGAAAGTAGGGCGAAGAACTTCATGACTTTCGCGATCCAGTTGTTATTAGAGGCTATTTGTAGGTTACCCACATCAGTTTACTGTAGCTCTTGTCCGGTGCACGGACCTTCGCATTGAAGATAGGACAAATACTTTCCCTAATAAGGTAAGACATCATTTCTTCTTTCAGCTCTCCGAGTTTATCATCCTTACATCTATAGAGATTTAAACGCATATCACTCAGTCGATTTTATTTCACTTCTTAGTGACAATGGACCGATTGTTCGTCGCGGTCATTTTTCTAGCTTTGTTTGTCTCCACTTGGGCACAGAAGGGTGACGGTGTAATCAGTATCAATCTCAATCTCCCCGGCAGTCAGGAGACAGTGTATAGGAAACGCAAAGTTGAACAGGTGAAGCCAACACCAAAGCCGTTCGCCCTAAACATCGATATCCCGTGAGTATTGCTTCTCATACAAAGTTATTAACACAATAAATATTAATGCAATTAACTGAATAAATGTTTACCTGCTTCCACTCTCAAGGGATTTTTCTGTTATTATGACGTTTCAGTTATATTTGAGTAACCATTTTCGCAGTCGCGAAGGATTATCTCAAGGTAGGGAGAAAGTTTATTACATATTGTGGTTTATTGTTGGAGAGAACTTGAGATTGTGTGTATAGTTTGAAAGATCTCTTAAATCGGTTAACTTTTTATTTATTTATTTATTTTATTTTTATTTTTTTTGAGTGGTTGTCTGAAGATCGAAATTGTGGATCTCAATCTTTGCACACAAAATTATCATTGCACTCATGAAAATAATAAATGTGAACCATGCACACAATTTTATCATTTTTTAAAAAAAAAATCATGGTTGCATTACGACTTAGAAGGCTAAAATGATGCCAAGAACCTCGCAAACTATGACTTTGGAATCAGGTCATTAACTGGTCGTTTACTTGTACCTCAACGTCACGAATTGCATCTTCTCCCTTATATAATATTTTATAGCCCGAAGAAATGTAAAAAGTACTGAATACTAATAGAGACTTTAAAAGTAACTATTTGTGTAGCCGTCAACATGTATGGATGTTTTTATGATATTTGGAAATATGGTCTGAAAATTCCTTGAAGGAATTGTAAATGTTTTTTTTTTTTTTAATTATGTGTCTACGTGAATAGTCGGGGATGAGATAATAAATCGGTACTTGCTTGTTTGCATTCTTTTGGTTTCAAATTCATTTTACACTTGAAAATCTGCAGTTAATTTTCTATTTTAAATGCTAATAGAACATTCTTGCATACGATTATAGTATTTTAAAATGATAGTATTTTACGTATAAAGTATTTCTGGGTTGTTGTTGTTTAGGCGCATGCAACAACAAGGGTTATGAGACAAGTTTTTCAGCGTCTATTTTCCGACTATAAAAACCGGAGTTCCAGAATGAAAAACGATGCCATTTATGTGTGACCCCGAGCTCATTCAACTTCAGTCGAAAGCCTCTTATAAATGCAGTTCTAAACGGTATTTGAATTAAGATATTGTCAATCGAAGGGCACTGGGAAGATTTCAACTGTATCGTTGACTGTATTACATTAAAAAATGAAAGACCTTTTAGTTTTTTTTTTATATAAAGTTTTTCCATTTATTGTACACTTGGGAACCAAAACATTGATGAAATCTGAAAGCCTTTAAAAGTGATTAAACTATTCGTATTTTGAATGCAAATATTTGTTTATAATCTTCATTTACAATGAATACCATTGAATTGACGTAAAATGACCAATAAGAGCGACAGATAACTAATTGTACACATAATATTCAAGAACTACTCTTAAAAATAAACTGATATTACAATGTTGAAACTACACCCTCTGTCCAAAAAGAAACCGAACTTTTCGAAAATAGAAGAAACTAGTGGCGCCACCTGGTGTATCTTTTTGTTGTCGAAAGCGGAAAGCTTCAATAGTGTTGTGTCAGCTGTTTATGACATATGTTTCATTAGAAGCCGAGTTCTAGTGCCAAGAGTGACAGTGTGTTTTGACAAATGGTCGGTCGTCACGATATTCATGCCGTACACGAAGAGGACCGTGCCCAGTGGCGTCACGTGGTATTTGAGGCCAAAAGTCCCCCCCCCCATTGAGCTGATAGCACCTAGATAAGTACGTAAGGTAAGTAAGAAGCCGAGTTATAGTGACAGTGTGTTTTGACGAACCGTCGGAAAATGAGTTTCAAACAGAAAGCTGCGATTGACTTTTGTGTTGATTTTGTGTTTAAAGCATCAAATGCTTCAAAAAGCATACAGTGATGAATGCTTGTCCCGTACTCAAGTTTACGAGTGGTTTAAGCGATTTCAAAGTGGTCGTGAGACGTTTGAGGACGATGAAAATCCGTGCCGTCCAAAAACTGGACTGAACGAAGTTAAGATCCAAAAAGTGCGTGATTTCTGGTTTTTGGTTTGCCTACGGAATTGTGGGCGATGTTTTTGAGATAAGATATCTTGGAATTTTCTCAGGGTGACACACACATCCGTCATTGTCATGTTTTGACTTTGGTTGTCTATAGATGGCTGTACTAATTTTCCAATACAGTTTGGGGTATTGCTTTCCTGTCAAAGGGTAAGAATTCTCAGAGTAGAGTCGTGATGGGGGCAGTGATTAGGCTTTTCTGAATAATTTAATTATATGCTGGTGTCCCTCAAACGCACACTTTTTTCCCCATAGCTCATATATATCATATTCTATATTCATATTCTAAAGACTATGGGAATTCTTTCTAGAAATTCTAATGATAATTTAAATTACTTACAGTCTTTCCAGAATGGCTATTTTAAATGCAAATATTCCAAAATAGTTGAATTTTATATCCACAGCATAACACAAATGCTCACACAGAACAATATAACCAGAAAATATAGTTGACCACATCATTTAGATTTCCACCCGTTTGGTTGCGTTCGTTTTCTTGGAGATGACTCATTAATTTCCGGTCTTAGTTTTCGACCTCTATCACACTATGGAACTGTTTGTATTAATCACATCCTGTAATATATGAGTTGCAGTATTGTTCAAAAGGTATAATTTTCCCATGGTTCGATGTTTCTCAAATACTTACATATGACTACGTGATAAGAATTAAAAGTCTTATTTGTTCATGCAAGCCCTCAAATATTTCAAGAAACTGTCAACTCTTGAAAGCAAAAGGAATAATCGGGTATTAAATTAATTGCCAGAATTTTAGTGGAGAAGATTTCACCTGAAAAGTCACAATATTGTTAGAATTTGGTTATTTTACAGCGCCATTAGATATTTTAAACCAACACGTTACTAAAACTCTTAAAAATATTGCTGTAGAAAAAGGTATCGTAGTGTGCAGATAAAATCAAGTGAATCAACATGCACATATCAAATAATACTCATTGGAAGAGAAAAAAAAAAAAAAAACATTAACGAACTTAATAGCCAGACCCGTTCTTCATTTAAATGATACCAAATGATGAAAACAATATTTGCATGAATTTCAAAAGTTTGAAAAAGCTGATCGATTTCTTGTTTGCTGTGATCATAAATATTTATTTGAGGGTAAATATTTTTTTTCTTTCTTTCTTTCTTTCTGATTTAATTTTCATTTAAAATAAGAATAAATAATTATTTATTTGTAATGGAAAGCATATCGAATATAATAATTGTGTTAAAAATATATATAAATATCCCTACTGCGAAATAAATGTCGGGCTGAGAGGACAACAGTCAGTTGGGACCAACTGAAATGAGTTTTACATAATTGAACTATGTAAAAACCACAGTCCAAGTTGTTTTGAAATGTCACATGGAGAAAAAACACATGAATTACACGTAAGCACCAGTGGCAAATCATATACTATGAACAACAGCGCAAATGTGAAATCAGAAGAATAAGAAAAAAAATACTGTATTTTTCACTTTATTTAATTTCTGTATGTTAGATATTCTATTCCCATAGAATATGAATATAGAATAAAATATGTATGAGGTATTTAAAAAAAAGTGTGTGTTTGAGGGACACCAGCATATAATTAAATTATTCAGAAAAGCCGGCCTAATCACGACTCTACTCTAAGAACTCCCACCCTTTAACAGGAAAGAAATATCCCAAACTGTATTGGAAAATTAGTACAGCCATCTATAGACAACCAAAGTCAAAACATGACAACAATGATGGATGTGTGTGTCACCCTGAGAAAATTCCAAGATATCTTATCTCAAAAACATCGCCCACAATTCCATAGCCAAACCAAAACACCATGTGATATCACAGAGAGACATATGTTCCCCAGAAATTTCCAAACACAAAACGTCACGATTCTTATCTCTAAATATCACCCACAATGCTCTAGGCGAACCAAACAAGCCACGTGATGCCCTTGACAGATGCCCAGTCCCCAGTGAAATTCCAAACTTTATCTTATCACTATCCATCACCCATAATACCATACGCAAATCATTTACTTATCTACAACTCATAACAACACATATCCAGGACACTGACATCGCTTCCCCTTTCACCCTACCCCTATTTGGTTCATGGTATCCCACCAATCACGACACGAATCCTTATCCACTAATATATATCTCCATTTTCCATTCAAAACAATAACGTCACTTATTTAAAACTAACAAATTACGTCACTTTTCTTCATCTGATAACAACACATCCACCTCACGATTCCTTATCTTATCTTGATCTGGTCAGAAGTGCACCACCAATCACGACACGAATCTTATCTCTAATCATCACCCGTAATTCCATACGCGAACAAAACAAACAACGTGACGACAAACACGTAGATGGTCCCCAGAAAAATACCAAACATTCCAAACTCATGACGTCACACAGACACAATGACGTCATCAACTCAACAACCAATCACGTCACGATTCCTTATCTTATCTTGATCTTGTAAGAAGTGCCTACCCTACTACTGATGATATAATTTATCCATAAATATTTCAAAATGATTTATTTCTTTAATGTTTTTTTTATCGAATCGTCTAATGGTAAATGTAAACGATGAGCGCAATGCCAAATCACAACGTTGGGAAATTTTTGTAGAAGTTTGATTGCAACACCTGATTTGTTTCCTAACATTACACTAGCTCCATCAGAACAAAATGCGATGAAGTGATTTTTTATATAGTTATCAGAACATCCATATGAATTTAAAGTAGCAATTATAGTAGCAGCATGTATACATTCCACGGTGGTATTTTCTAGTTCTACAAGATTATTAAACAAGAAGAACAAATTTAAGAAATATTTATCAAAGGGCTCGCACGAGCTCCTTATAACTCACCACTGGTTTTGACTGTGATATATATATATATATATATATATATATATAATTTTTTTTCTTTGTATAATTGTGGTTTTTAATGATACTTGTTAGATTCAAACTAGTTTCTTTTAAATGAATGAATAAATACTGTGGATATCTAACTATTTTGTTAATTTTTGAATAGAGAAACGGACTCATTTTTATTATTTATGGTAGAATATATTGTGTATAAAAACGTTATATATCTAATTTAATTTGTCTTTTAAAGCATAATAGTTCAAGTCACGGTATGATTGCATTATTGGTGTGTCAATGGACAGCCCTCTTATTCAGCCTATACTGAAAAAAAAAACGAAAAGAAGAAAATGACCTGATACATAACCTAAAATTATGGACATTCAGTTTGGAATGTAATTCTGTGTTTGTAACCATGTTGCGTTTTTCGTTGACCTCAAATTAACCTCGTGTCATAAACACAAGTTATATAAGTTTCTCAATTTCTCGGAATACGAAATAAAAACGTAAGGTGTGTGGTGTTTTTCGAAGAGTTTCTTTCTCGCTCTTCCCTCCTTCGATCATTATTGGACTTCAGAGGTCAGTGTCGATTAATCTTGTTGGTAATTTTAGAGTTCCATTATGACTTATAACCCGTTTTTATGTTGTATAATTGTTTGCCTAAATCAGGGAAGAAGAGTTACTAATGCCACTAAGGAAAGTACACTTTCTCAGTTTCGCAATAAGAAGGGGATGGCTTATTATCCTTGAGACAACTTCTGAAGGACAGATATGTTAGGATAAAAATTCATACAAGTAATGAACAAGGAAAGAAGGGACTTGTAGCATTAACGTAATCTCGATTTTCCTAAACACATTTTGGCACTCGTTTTGTGATGTAGGCTTAGTAATACATATCCATTTCCTTAACAAACTGGCTTTTTTTTCCATCTCAGTGCCGTTTTGAGCTGACTCAGAATTTTGACAAGCATCGTTTCTTAGTAGTATTTCTGAGAATTAGCTTATCCTTATTTATGAATTTCACAATATCTTCTAGTCTAAACTGAGTGTGTGTGCGTGAGAGAGAGAGAGAGAGAGAGAGAGAGAGAGAGAGAGAGAGAGAGAGAGAGAGAGAGAGAGAGAGAGAGAGAGAGAGAGAGAGAGAGAGAGAGATGGGATATCTATTAAGCTAATAGCTCTTTTCTGGATACAATTGAGAATTCTGAGGGGTGTTTAGTACTTCATCTCAAATGCGACAATAGAAAGATATTTCCTAGATAGATAATCAAAATGGATAGTATGTCTTCTAATTCTAATGATTATATATGGTAAAGGCAGCCAAAGAATGCAATAAAAGAGGCAAGATAATCTTTAGTCAAAGCGGAACATGTAATGGAGACTTTAGGTCGGATAACCTCCGGTATGGAATATCAATCCTGACAAAAGTGAGTGCATGCTCCCTTCTTACGGAAGATATCATGCTGGATGTACTGCAGAAAGTTTAAGTGGACTGTAGTCATAAAGAATGCCAGTTAAGGTTCAGTGATGAATAGCAGATTATGTCTGTACGTGGTGGTCATCGTTGATATTGGTATTAATATCCATGACATTTTCAAGTTTATATGGATTTTTCCTTTCTTTTTAAGATAGAATTTGGTTGGATGAGGAATACTTTTTTGTTTTTTGTGGGAGTTTTTAACTACAGTGATACTCGTTTTTATGTTAAAATATATACAGTAAGGGTGAGGCAAGAGAGAGATGGGGGAACTCTTGAACACACACACACACACACACACACACACACACACACGATTTTATTGGTTGACCAATTTATAAAATCTCAGATTTATATGTTGACCAATTTATAAAATTTCAGATTACTAAAACCAGGGACGGCGTGGGACTATAAACACTGATGATGCTGACCATTAAATACAAATAAAAAAAGTTTTAATATATAAAAACACCCGTTTTAATTGCTCCTATTTATCAAACGAAATCAATTTAAAATGAGCCACTGATAAAAAATTCCATATCAAACGTATATTAATAATGTTTTAAAATTGTTCAGCAGCAAATCACACAGTCAATGATTTTGAGTAGATCAGGTATCTCAATAAGTTTCTTGCCTGGATATAAATGAATGGAAGCAGGTATGGAGTTCTTATAAATACCTCGACACATGTTTTAAGAAATTTCATATAAAATTGAGTACTCTGGAGTTCTACACTAATAATCAGAGTTTAAAGTACACCAGTATCCACTCATGCTTGTTGACAATCATAAGTTTTATATTATATATGCTAAAGTGATGTAAATTTTTCATGTAGTACTATCATATCCTGTACACCCCTTGAGGGTATATATCAGGAATTTGATGGTGATGTTAAAGAGAACTCATTGACCAGCTCAAAAGAGAGCCATTTTATAATTCATCAGAAAAATCAAGATCGATATCTACAAGATATACGAAAACACCTCTAATTAATAGTAGTAACGAAATACCGCTTCTTCATTCGCTATGTTTTCTATCATCGAAAGAAAAGAGTTTCCCCGATGTTGTTTCTTATTAACTAGGATTAATGTTAAATTCATGTTTGAGATCAGAATATAATTAATGTTATCCAAATTAGTAGATGATGGATGACAAAAAAAAGCTTTGCGTTGAGTGAATAGTGTATATGACTGTATACAACTTAAAGAATACAAAAATACTTTTTTTATGAAAACAATATTAGCAGACAAATGAATTACAATCTGTAATTTAAATATAATATTTATTTTTATTTATTTTATTTTTTCTAGACATATATTTTCGCTTAATCTGCAGTCTGATAGGAATCGTGGAAGGTAAGTCGAACTTCAGTCTTAAATATTAGAACCAAATATTAAAAGAAATATTGCCTCTCTCTCTCTCTCTCTCTCCTTTTCTTGGAAAGTTATGTAATTCGCTTCCTGCGGCACAATTTAGTAGTATTCAACAATTTCCTAGTACTGAGCGATTTTCTTTCTTTTTCCTTTTATTTTACTGCTTGCATAAAAATAATAATGATCACTGAAAATGGACAAAATATTACGCCTACATTTAGTTAGCTAATCAGTGAAACATGAATGTCAAAGAAGTATGAAATTTTTGATATTCACAGGGTGGCCCATAAGTCACGAAGGGAATTAAAATGTGAATTAGTTTTTTTTGGATTATTAATTTTTTCATTTTATTGTTTTTTCAGGTACTCTAAGAAACATTTGGGAAATTAATCAGGAAAAGTTCACAACCCATCACCGAATTCAAAATCATGCAGTTTTATTTTGAAAATCAGCATTCGTTTTTATTCTAACCCAACGTGCATATAGCTGCCATTTTAATATCAGAAAGGATCCCTTGGAAACAACGATTCATCGCTTGATTGAACGTTTCCAACAAGATGATTCCGTAAACGACATGCCAATCCCGGAGAACGTTCAGCCAGGACCGAGGAAAACATCCAACGTGTGAAGGACAGTATTGAAGAAGAACCAGGAGCGTCGACCAGAAGGCGTTCTGGCCAGCTGGGTGTGTCCAGGACGTCAGAAGATGCTAGAGGACAGACCCAGTATGTCGTTTCAGCAAGACAGAGCCACTGTCCATACTGCTAGAGCCACAATGGAACTCCTAATTACGTTTTCCAGTTCTGGCGGTTCTTGAATTCTTCCTATGAGGTCACCTGAAGAAAAAGGTGTAGGTGAACAATTCCTAAATCAATTGAACAGTTGAAGGGGAACATTCGTGCAGAAATTATGATGCTGCAGCCAGAAACATTAACAGCTGTCATTGAACATGCTGTTGAAAGGGCACTTCTTCGTGAAGCCAAAGATGGAAGGCATTTACGGGATGTGGTTTTTCATGACTTACAAGAATCTCCAGGTCCTGTATTTCATTATAACAAAAAAGAATACAAATAATTAATAAATAAATCAATTTAAATGTTTAAACCTCTTCGTGATTTATGGGCCAATTTACCCCTTCGTTTTATAGGAAAATGTCGTCAGATTTTATGTAATTAAATTTTGTATTAAATGTAATTTTGTCTTGGGATGAGGAGCGGGCTGGCTCCATCACTCAACAAGCTTTGCTATTTCTTTTATCGTTTTTATTCTGGAGCAACATAAAACTATATTTCAGGAAATTTCTGTGGTAAGCATTACAATTTAAATGAAATATAATAATAATAATAATAGATTTTTAATTAGTTATTCAAACTTTGTAATTCATACATGCTAGTTACAATATATGCATGTGCACATATATGCGTACAAAGAATGTCATATGCAAAGCACTATAAAAACCATCATCTTCATGATCATCATGCATACGTAGCATAATTTATATACAATTAAGATATAATATTTAAAAAAAAATTGGCACTACAGAGATTACGTGTACAATTCCGAATATATTCATTTTTTATAAACATACGTTTGGCAGAGAGATTATCATCATTCAGGATAATTTACATTTATACAGTTAGCACATTTTAGTTTGGTCGAAAGTTCTGTAGTCAGTGCTAATTAAATAATTGTATTGTTAGTAATAAGTTTAGTTTATTAAGGCGTGCTAATGCATCGACTTCGAAGACAGGTTTAGCTTTTTTGAAGAGTGGAATTGGCATACACTATTTATGTTTGATACTTTTTATGGATGAAATGTAGTCGTTGGATGTTTTAGTTCTGTGATATGTGAATTGTATATACGTGTTATCTGCTACACCAACTGTGTTCATTATAGCTGTCCCAGTTCGTATTTTAGTGTTGTATAATTGTTTATGTGTTTTAAATTTTGCGATAGGTTATTGTGTAGTGTGGGTATGAGATCTGATCTCACTACTGAACAGTATAAGTTATTGAAGCATCTAATTATGGTTCAGTTAAGGAGTTCATTTATTGGCTGATATGTAATAATAATGTTTTTCTTGTTTTTACATTTCTTTAAGTATTAATATTTCTTCTTAGATTTTCCACGGCTTAATTCACAACACAATAATAAGAAAATAAGTAAGAAAGCAGCGAAATATTAATAACAAAGTAAATATGTTATTATTTATTTTCTTATGTCGTGAATTAAACTGAAAATCTAAGATCCACTGCCCTAAAATCCATTTCTAGGCCTTATAAATGTCTAATTAATATTTCTTATTAATTTTTTTCTAGACCTGGCCTCGGTATGCTAAGGCAGCTCTTCAATTTGTACTCCATCGATAGCGATGAATGAGCTACTAAATTTCTTGTGGGCGAATACGGATATCGAGTTGATTGACAGAGTATCCTTCCCACGAAGATTCATGCAATATGTATGTTGTACATACCCTTATAGATATATCATGTAATATAGCAGGAAAAAATGTAAAATAGTTCTTTGAAATCAATGTAATAAAAGTTTTTGTCAGTTAATTCTTGTATGTGCCATCACTTTGTGACTCACTCCCAGAGAGAAATACATCTGAAATAAAACAGTGGCGCCACCTATAACCACTAATTAGATTTCATGTCAGTCACAGAGGAGGAAATATAAACAAATTACTCATGTATTATTGTATCAGTCATATTAAAAAAAAAAAAACACTTGAAACATTTCGATGGCTGTTTGTTAGCTCGGACATCATTCGACAGGTGAGTCAATCGCTCATCTCTGACGTCAAGGTGACGCTATCTGGCATTTAAACGTAAAAATAAGAATACCAATCCAGTTTTCATATTTTCAAAAAGAATCTCTGAAACTTGATTTATAATTTCCTGAATCACCACACAACCATTCCAACAATAACCTTGATGTTTCATTCCAGAGGGCGCACTGAGTTTAGAGTGAACTTTTAAAGTATAGTAAAGCGTATATATATAAATAAATATATTAGAATCAGAAAAGTTCGTGAGGTCCACTGGTTGTGGAAGTAAGACTGTTTGTCACCCACTATAATCGTTTGCAAGAGCAAGTTAGTAGATTTTCCTGAAAGATTAATCTAAACAGGTGAGTTCGCCTACTTATAGAATTCAGTGAAATGGTTAACTTTATATAACTAAGTGAAAATTAGTCTTGAACTGTAATAGTAGTAAATTTCTTGGATGAATGGAAAAACAGGCACGTAATCTCGAGTTGGATAAAAGGATTGTGACGTGGCAAAATATTTTTCGGTTTTATGAAAAAATAAATCAATGGTCTAAAAATACAAATAAAACTTTTGTACACACATGAAACATTTAAAAAAATGAACTAATTTGTTTTATCCACACGAATAAAATTATGTTTTTATTTATTTATTTATTTATTTTTAAATATAATTTAAATAACAGTAATTATTTTGAAGTCACCATTTCAGGATTGTCACACATAATGATGATAACATAAAAAGTAATAGTTAACTAGTATTATTTTGGGATTATATTTTGGAGGAAAAGAAATATAAAGAAAGAATGGCGATGACAGCAGCCAACTTATCATTCATTTAAAATCTCAAAAGCGAACACCCAACATAAAGACTTGCTTTGTTTACGAAGAAAATTTTAACATTAGCCTCAGGAATAGGGAGGGTATCAGAAGTAAGCTATGAATGTGTAAAATTCTGGATAGAGGGAGAGAATGGGAGGATAAGACTAATTGTTTCATAAAAGGCACATCAAGTTTGATTGATTGGCTATTAAAGGGCTGTGGTCATTCAAGATTGTTTTGCTTTTGTTTGGCATTGCAAAACCTTGTCGGACAAACATAGATGGGTCAGTTTTTTTATAATTTATCTACAAATAGCTAAAAAAAATGTGAGGGATATGACATTTCGTATGCATAAAATGTAGCATAATTTTAGTCTATAATTATTAGAACATTATAAAATAATTTTAATAATAATGTTTATTAAAATTTATACATACAGTTGGATTCTAAATATTCCAATAACTAAGAATGAATTTTCTAAAATTGATTTATAATTTCCTGAATACACAACCATTCCAACAATAACCTTGATGTTTCATTCCAGAGGGCGCACTGAGTTTAGAGTGAACTTTTAAAGTATAGTAAAGCGTATTTAAGTAATATTTTAGAATTATATTTAAGTATACCAAAATGTTGTCCGCGCGGTCTTTAACTAAAAATACCTGGATTCAAACTCGTATATGACTAGTGAAGTATTTTAAAGGACAAGAGATTTTCAACTAAATATAAATTACCAGTTTCATATAGAAATAACAAGGATTTTTCTCTTGGAATCTCGGGATTTTTCACTTTTCCAAAACAGACGTACAGATCATAAATCACACTCATTGAAACGCCTCATACAGATGACTCATAGTTTCATGTAGTTGCATTCTTGCGTAATATTAAACAACTACAATCAGGTAGTTGGTTCTAAATTTTTCTGAAATTGCTTCACTGAGTAGAAATTATTTTTACACTTGAATATTTTCCTGATAGCCACTATAAGTAACTCATTCTGGCTGGAACACTGTTTAAAATATTCGCTGTAGACTGGAGATGGAAATCGAACAGAAGACCATTGGTTGCATTACTATTATGTGGGCTCCATTAGTTAATTTGAAATGATGATTCAGCCAACCTAACCGCTATCATACTTTATAAACAAACAAGTACTCTGATGTCTTTCCCTGGGATAAGTTTAAGAATACTCTTATTGATTGGGCAAATTTAAGGGCGTTTTCACACTAAAATATCCGATATATATGGGATATTATGAGCGTTATTAGTCACAACTTGTGAAGAATATTCTGTATTGAATAAGGATTATAGTGATCTCACCCATATACATGTTGTGTTTTTATTATTTTTTTATTTTTAGTTCTAGATTATAGTCCCTGTTCCTCTTTATAGAGTTTTTTCCTCCATAGAGTTCTTGTGATATGCAATTTTACTGCAAAAATCATTTCTTATTTTCATAAAGTAAATGAAGCTGTATAACATTTTTCAGGATGAAAATCCTACTCACCCCGAATTAGACCCCCACCTAAAGCATGATGAAAAGCCATATAAAACCTTCATTCTTTCTGGGAAGGATTCAATCTCCGATTTTTCCAACTAAAGGCATCGTCATCGTATATAAAACATCCAATTTCTTTATAGAAAATGTTAAGGATTTAATTATTTATAACAATAACATAAATGAACATTTCGTAACTCATAAATTAAAATACACACAAACTTGATGGTAATATTTAATCCGATGAAGAAAGCAAATGTTATACAGGATCGACGTTACAGCCCAAAGTGAAATTTCAAGAGGAAAACGCCTTTGATAGTCTCATACTTCAGCTGCTCACATAGAAAGTATTGCACAAGGTACTGACACTTAATTCTATGCAAAACAATGAGCAGAGAATGTTGGATTTATTTCCAATTTCGGAGTCAATAATTATTTCTGGAATTTCATTCCAATTATTAGTGTTCCTTATTGATATTTATGTTTCTAAGAGCCACTCTTAACAACAGACTCAGTTATTTTTCCTGATGAATGTCACACAAATCTTTAGATCCAAATGTAACGAAGCTTTATCCATTAAGGCTAAATATAAATCGACGGATTTATAAAGTTCCATACAAGCCTTTGTTGTTTGATATTTAAATAAAGCGCAACTGAGTTTCTTTGCTATTTGTTTGGAATATTAATGAACAAATTTAAAATCAAGGAATGTTATTTCCTGTACTGAAATGCATGAACGTTATTGTTTTAATTTTTGATATCTCTTGGGTGAATAATAATTCTCTATTAGCTTTTATTACGCTTTCTAGACAGTGACGCATTCAAAATGGCAAAACTAAAATTAATTGCGAATAAAAATGTTGGGCGAACTTGAAGAATCACCAATAGAATGTGATCAACGTGGCAAAAAAAAGGCATACGGGGATGTTGTTCCTGGTTATGTCACGCTTACAAATACTTTCAACATGTAAAGTCGATAACTTGAATATGATATCAGTATTTTAAATTCAAACAGACTATTTCTTCAAGATTTTCTAACATAACCCCCTCATATTGAAATGACCCACATTTGAAGTTTTGCATGGGCGTACTCATGAGGTCAACAAAATGCGATTTCCGTTTCCGTAATTATTATTATCATTATATTGGGAAAATGTGTAAATAACCAAGATAGGTATTTTGATGCTAACCATCACTATGGATGAGGAAGAGTAAACTTTACATACAGGGGAAGAGAGAAACCCCACCCCCTTTTTGTAAACTTTACTTAACTCTTTGGAATTCCAACAGAATACTTGATAGACTGCCATCATGTATGCAGTAAATAATTCTATTGAATCGTAATCAAAATCAGATTTTATATATATAAAGGGATTACTAAATTTTTATGCATTTAAATTGGCTACAATATCTTCCATATGAATGTACATAGTGGCCTGTTTACGTAATGATATATTAATATCATTACATAAACAATATATTCGATGCAGAAGATTACATTCTAATAGGCTCTGGTAAGTTTCGAAACTTAAGTGTATATTTGGCTGTAAAATTTAGGTCGATCCATTAGCATCTTATTTTTACAAACTGAAGTTACAGAGAGATTGAGTTTTCTAAAATGTTCCACTTAGTTTCGAGAAGCTGAGCAATACTTAATTTATTGGAAAGATGGGGATGCGAAATAATACAAAAGCAATGATAAAAGGGAGCTGGAAGCTTTTCCAAAAAAATGTATTCGCATATAATAATTATTGGGAACACCTTCCTGTACAAATGAAAGTCGTGTCTTCTGGTCCATTGAAAAACATCGATCAAACAAGTTTCACCTTGTTGTCAGCACTGTCGGTGCCAGGTTATTTTGCGCCCTGGGCAAAGTTTACAAGTGCGTCCCTTATTTCACAAGTTGGATATTTTTTAAAATGAAATTTTAAATATAAAATATAAAAATTATTTTGGCATGTTTTATTAATAATATACAAAGTATTATACAATATGTATGATATATGAAAATCAAATTTTAATTTTTCTTGCTTTCAATTTTGCATGGCTTGCCCTATAGACGGTTGCCTAGTTTGCCTAAATGGTAACGTCGGCCCTGGTTGCCAGTTATATTACAATTACAGAAAAGCAAGATTTTTATTATAAGATGGAGATGTTCTAGCATTTATTCGACAAATCTTCATACTGCAAGAGGCTTAAAACTCTAAATTCATACACAGCCTATACATTAGTACGTACCTAACAAATGCAAAAAAAAAGGCCATAAACAAATCCAAATGATATTTTGAACGAAGACAACCGTTTCCTGTAAAAATGAAAGTCGTGTCTTCTGGTCCTTTGAAAAACATCGAGTGTAACTTTCGCTCATTTGTAATTCCAACTCATTCTCACCCAAATCGTACAGCACCTAAAGATAAGCTGACTTTCCTGCATTAGACTTAGTGGGTAAGTCCAAAGAGAGGAAGGCCATTCACCATTGTGCGTAATGATCAATCAGAGAGAACTGGCCAGATATAGAACCCAGATTATGCTGACGGCAGTTTATTCTTCTCGGAAACGCTTACATAAAATGATCAGACCAAATCGCTTCCTGGCATACCAGGAACAGTGAAGTACATGCCCTATGCTCTTTCACAAGAAAGAAGTCTTATAAGCAATCTTGTATAGTGACCTACCTTTCCTTAATTATTGTATTTTCTGTATCATCAAACGAAATCTGTTAAAATATCCATCTGCAAAAGCTACTTTTAAAATGAAAATTCAGGACCTTTAGTGCCATCAAAAGTGTCCTACTGCATGGAACGATGTATATCTGCCAGTTTTCTTTTATTGATCATTGTGCATACTGGTGGATGGCCTCCTATCTTTGGACTTTTCCAACAATACAGGAATGGAGTGCCCTAGGAATCAGTTATAACACATACCTTCTTTCTCCTATACAAAATTGACCTTTCTTAATAAACTTTTCTATAATTTTAATGACGATACTATATTTTATTCTTCCTACTCATTTGAGAAATCTCGAAGTGCCTAAATATCACGGGTTTAGGGAAAGACAACAAGTGTAGTATTGAGCATAGACATGTTGTTCTTCGATGGGCATGATGATAACCTGATCATTTTCATTGATCATTATCATGTTTGTCAAGGATTTAAGCCTGGCGTGGCTCGTTCTGGCCTTAGAAGTCATAGTTGAATCGTTCAAGAGGACGTCCTAGTTTTCTTTTTTCTAATGGCTTGTACTTTAAGGCTTGTTTTGGTAATCTTTCTGTTTTCACATTCTTTGAACGTGTTCCATCCATTTATGTTTATATTTTTTAATTTTTTCTATTACTGGTTCTTGTTTTAATTCTTTCATAATTTCTTCGTTTCTTTTGTGATCAAATAGGGTATACTTTGCAGTTTTTCTCATAAACTTCATTTCTACTTAGTAATCTTTGTCTTTTTGTTTTATTGTCCAGATTTCACTTCCATACAATAGGAGGTGGATGGATGGCTTCCTGTCTTTGGACTTTTCCAACAATATTGATACGAAAACATATGTCGTTTTTGTTTTCACCCAAAAATTATCTAGATTCACATTCTTTCACTTTATAATAAGCAAATAGACAGGATTAAATCTTTTTTTCTTGGATTGATATTTATTATTATTATTATTTGACACCTTCAGGGAGTCCAAAGACTCATCAAAGGAGGGCACCTGCTCTACAACTCTGTCTCCACCACTCAATCCACCGACTGACCGCAACTACACCAACGGCATCTACCGCCGACCACCACCACTAATATTTCCACAGATAATCCCACGGCGGGATTCGAACCCGCAGCCTTTTGGCTGGAGAGCGGATACGCTAACCACTCGGCTGGCCAGGCTGGTAAAATATCCGTCCGGCCGGATCAGAATTTTCTGACTAAAACACATTACTCCTCTCTCACTGTGTAAATTCTACCACTGTCTTATTAGACTGTCATTTCCAAGCATATGTATCTTCTACGGATACATTTTTCATAGGCGATACTTTGTTCTGCTGAACTGGCATCCATCATACCAAGCAATCTCTCTCTCTCCTTCCTCTTCCTTTGTTTTATGGAACAGCCTTCCTAAAAATCTCAATAGATTGTTTTTTATGGTATTTATATAAATAATCTATTTTTTCATCTTTTTTATTTTTAAGTGCAATCTAACGATGAAGACGACTCTTACTTTAATTGGGTGTATGATGCTCTTGCTCCTGGAAGTTCAAGCCAAACCGGCGTCATCTGAATACGCTGACGGAACAAAAAGGATTCGCAGACATGATGATGGAAGACCCTACTCTGTTGATGTCGCTATACCGTGAGTAGCTGGATTGAATACGAAGTTAAGATGTTTATTTTTTTTTTTAATTTATACGCAACATATCCGTAAATTTCTTTTCTTGTTAGTATTGATTATTTAAAAACTAACACTGTGTGTAATTTTTTTAGAGGAATATTCGACTTAAACCTCCATAGAACTGATGCTGGTAAATCTAAGTGAGTATTCTACTTAATGAAATTTCCGATTTTTTTTAATTTAAAAGAATATTCTCAGTTTAATACAGTCCAAACGTAAAACTAGCATCTATAAGTTATATAATAATAATTCATTTTATTTTATTTACTTTTAATATTAAAACCTCTTTTCACTGAGAAGAATTACATTTAAATAATTTAATTTCATTATTATTATTATTTTTTAAGTGTATGTGATAGAGACTTTATGAAGTTAAAGCGATACAAGCGCCCTCAAACTAGATATCTGGAAATCAATTATTCCAAACAATTGACCGCATACAAAGATATTTAGAAAGATGAATTCGTTATTTTTAAGCTAACAATGATTCCACTGGAAATCATTTTAATATGAAATTGTTAGTAAAATATTTCATAACAATGTTTTATCGTAAAATCATTATCTTGATTATGGATATAATAATTTTGATTTTATTTTCTCATGTGAGTTACTGTTAAATTTCAGATTGGATCTTGGTGTACTTCGTGATTTCGTACGAGTGGGAACACGCTGGCAAAAAACAGCAACTGAGACGCAGGAGTAATACATTTTGTAACAATAATACAAACATGGCTTTGAAAGACAAAGCCTTTGTATTGCGTATTTTGCTTAATAAAATTAGGAGTCCACACCTATAACGAATTAAAGGAAATTAATTTTATTGTTATTGTTATTATTACAACAAACGACCTATTTTGTTCTTACCAAGAATTTTTTCTTGTCTATTATTGATATTTCGAAAATACAACCTTAATGCGTTTCAAAATATGTTTTTATTTTGACAGTTTCGATTATTTTGAGAATATTTTTAAACAGCTGTTGCCTTATATTTTGAATTATACTCTTATGAATTGTAAATTCATTCACGGACGTCTGTTTTCTCTGATACCATTAATTTAGTTATTTAGGTTTCCATCAGTGAACAAAATGGTTATCCAAGAGTGAAATGCTTTTAAGAAAATCAACCAACCAAGCAAACGAAAATTGATTGAGCGAATCTCGAATAGAGATAAAACACGTCGATATTTATCGAATAATTTCCTTGTACCGATTTGAACCAAAAATTATTAAGGAATTATTGCTAGAAGCGTTATGAAAACATAAAACAGTTTCAAATGATACTTCACTAGTGCTCAGCAATGAAGAAAGCATAGAAAATAAAAAGAAGGTAACCAATCAACCCACTAGCATAGATACTTACTTTTGCTTATCAGGAAGGGGAAGGTAACTCATGTGTTCTTAGATGAGTCACAAGTAAACTATGAACATGAAGATAATTGTGGCAGGAAGTTAAGGATATGAGAGACTGTTTCACAAACAGTGCATCAAATCTGATTGGCTATTAACCAACTGTAATTATGAATGGTTGACTTGCCTTAGCTGTGGGATCACTTTCAACCAAATAGGGTTATTGGGATTTGGGGGTAAGCAGGGGTTGGATTAAGGAATTAGTGACGTCGGGGTGTACGTGGAGGGTATCAGCTGTTAGTTCGAATGTGGAATTATGGGTAACATGGAATTACAGGTGAGAGTCTATTGCATGGGTGTAGGGTGGTGGATAGTCAGTGTGGTTTTCAACAGGAGTCAGCATACAAGTTTTACTAAAATAGTTTCACTGGTAAGTTCATATTACTGTCCCCCCCCCAACTTTTTCGCGTGCAGTAGTTTTAGTGTTGTGCCAACAGATGGCTCTACGAATCTATGACTTTTGTAATACTCAATGATATTTATCTATATATTCATCTATCTACTTTTTGTAAGTATAATTAAACAGAAATCTGTATGTTTAAATAATATTTTAAAATACATCCGAATATTTTTGGTAAACTTATAATCAAGAAGTGCTTTGATATTATTTTTAAAGAAGTTAAAAAATCATTAGTGTTAAAAATATTCTGATGTATTGTTTGGTAAATATAATCAAGAAGTGGTTCGATGTAATTTTTAAGAAGCTAAAAATCACCACTTTTTTCTAATTAATTTTTTTTTAGCAATAATTAATCAAACTTGTATTTTCTTTAAAAGATAAAGATCTTTGTAATCATAATATGACAGAATTTTGTGTTTCACATAAAATTATGGGTTTATATATAAAATTCTAATCAGAATAATGAAGCAAAAATTTAGTATTTCATTATGACTTCAAAATAAGGGTTGGAGGACACAAGAGCGACACCATGATTGTTCACTTAAGTTTACAAATGGACATTTCATTTGACATCAATTTATTTGTAGTGAATAAAGCCCGTGGTGGTCTTAGTTTGTATTATATAGACCCTGTTTCTCTTTTCAGGTCTCGATATAGTTCGGGGGTGCACATTTTTTTTTTTTTTTATTGAGACAAGCCTTTATTATTTTAGCAGAGTATACTATAATGCTGTTGCTGTTGTTTTGAATTAGGGTTAATGGAATCGGATTCCTTGTAATAGTATCGCAGTACTTATTTGTTTGATTGCCTTAAAATCGTGTTGCTACTTCCTAATGATTTCATTGATGTTTCTATGTTTTCATAAGCCACTACAACGGCACACTTTGTTAATTTTTTCTAACGAATGTTATGGTAACAATCCTACAGATCCCACTTTTCTGTAAAGAATCCAAAACTTGTTAATGAGTCTAAATTTAACGAAACTTCATTTATTAAGGCTAAAGATGTCTCAATTAAGTCATCAAGTTTTATGCAAGCAAATTTTTTCTTTTCTTTTCTTTTGGTCTTTTACATTAAAAAGCATAATTGAATTTGTACGCTACTTGTTTCAGAGAGATTGATTTTAAATGAATTCAGTGACTTAAAGCATGCAAACTATTGGTTTAGTTTTCGACATCTCATTCAGTTTAACAGCAATAATTTCTTATTTTTATGAGCAAAAGATCAAGTTATTTAAATTTTAAGAAATAAAAAAAGGGATTGCAATTGAGTTTTCTTTTGTCTGGTAATTGGTTTATTGATTTTTGATGAAATTGATTGCCGTCAAATAAATTCTCAGGAATTGGCTAACTGGCTGTGGATTCGAATCCCGCCGTGGTCATGGATATCTTCGTGACCATCCTTAGGTAGGAGATGATTTTCATCTCCCGGTGTGAGACAACCGCTCCACTTACTAGAGGCTTGAAGTGGTTTGAGAAAGTTTCTTGTTTGGTTTCTTAAAGCAGGGGTTCTGGACCACTTCAAAAATAAATAAAGATTCAAAAAAAGAAAAAAGAAACCAGTTAAGAAAAAAATGTAAAAAAAATAATTATCCCATCCACGGTATGAATGTACGCTGCGTTTACAATAAATAAATAAATATATAAATAAATATATAAAATAAATAATAAAATAAATAATAAAATAATCAATTAAAATAAAATAATAAGATAAAGCAAAATAAAATAAAATAGTTAATAAAATAAAAATGTGAAATGAATAAAATGAACTTTTCTAGGTAGGAGTCGCATAAAAAATTGTGACTTTCGCTTTTCGAAGCAGTGATGACTTGATCAAAGGGAAAATACTGACATTGATTGACAATGAAACTATTATGCGAAACTTCAATAATCACAAACAGAATGCTTTGGAGTTGCGAAAAGGCCATATGAGGATGTCGCTTCTAACATTTTCCATACCAATAATATAAACATATCAATTTTAAGTACGAACGTCAGTAAAATCTTGAATGTGATATTTGCATTTTTAATTAAGGCAACCAAATATTTCTTCACGAAAATTTTCGTACATTAGCCCCTCCATATTCATCTGATGATGGGGCTATATATGTTGCCATCCGATATCGCCATGGCGATAAAACGTAGCTGTATTACTTTTTGTTGTCATGGTAATTGGGATCAATGGCGTTGAAAACCCACCCGTTGGCAGTATGAATAGCTTCAGTATGCGTGTTAATATTAATAAATTTATAGCATAAATACTGAAATTTCTTATATCTTTTTCGCTTCTTGAAGAAAGAAAAGCACAAAAGCGTAAATACGCTTTGTAACCCATCACAACAAGTAATCTGCATGATGTGTTATCTGAAGGTGAAATCAATGACATGTAATAAATTTTTAAAGAAACATCCAATTTCACCGTAATAAAGAACATTAAATAATAATGAAATCAAAACGTTCTCAGTCAAAAATGTTGTAAACCTGCGTCTTAAGTCCAAACCAAGTCAACTTTGATTCTAAACGTTACTTTCTCATAAGCGCTCTAGTAAATTTGGAACGTTTTTCAGTTTCCTTCCATATTTGGTTATAAAATACGAGTGGATCCATAATATCCTCCATTTTAATATATCATTTATGCTAAATTAAAGCCTGCTGGCTCTACACTTTAGCATCAGGAAAATAGATTTATGACAAAAATAATTCACCTTTACAAAATATTTTAGAAAATGCAAACCTACTCCGCTTGGGTATGCTAAAAAGCGTTTTATGCGAACATATGTTACGCGATAATTAACTAGACCAATCCGTAACAGAAACACAAGAAATAGTTCACGATTTTTACTTTTTATGGAGATCAGCACTACGCAGTTAACCGTTACAGTCTGTACTTGTTTACATCCTGTTTTCACATACCCTAACAGGAAAAATCTATGACAGTTCAATGGTTGACTCACTCCTAGCTATTTCAACTTGTTTATTCATAGATCTAATTAGGACAGATCATAGCTCACTTATAGATTACTCCATAACTATAGATGTTTATTCTGACACAAGTCTTTATTGCCTTACGGAGAAAGCTGCAAACGTGTGTTATAGAGAGACTGAAGTTTTTAAAATGTTCAACTTACACTTTAACTTTTAAACAAACGTGGGTTTTCGTTTGAACAAACTAAGCAATATTCATTGTATTTGAAAATATTTTGGATGCGAAATAATAATAAAAAAAAGACTGGAAGCAATATGATTCCCACAAATTCACAAATAATAGTTATGAGTTATACGATTTGTGTTATTTGATCAAATGTGCATCGCCTTTGCTGCTGGATAGTAAATTAGTTTAGAATTAAGGGTCAACAAATGATTATTATGAGTTGATGTTCTAGCATTCATCCCCAACATCCAATTTTTTGAATGTTACTGTACTATTGTAACAATCTCTTCGCAATTCTTACATAAAATGACCAAGACAAATCGCTTTTTGCCATATAAGAAACAGTGCACCGCATGCCTCTGTGGTCTTTTGCCAGAAAGACGATAGAATAGTCCTAAACAGTTTTGTACAGTGATCCATCCTCCGCACTTACTGTGTGTCCCGTATCGTCAAAGGTAATAAAGTAAAATCGGTGACAGCTTTCCTTTTGAAATAAAAAATCAGCAATTTTTATGTTAAAATTGGAAATAACACGTAATTCAGAGTCAAGAATGTGTCATCATATGACTTTCCATAAATGAAAAATAGCTATCGATAATTCCAAATTTTTGTAAGAGCTAATAGCAGAAAACTCGCCTCTTGTCCGAAATACCTTTTGGTCCCTAGCAAAAGCTATTAGAAGTAACTTCTTCCCTGTGTTTCCATCTCCATCTCCCTTCCAGATAGCACTGTTACAACTCCTAAAGATAAAGCTGACCTCTTGTCATCACTCTTCTTATCCAAATCGTGTGTAGACAACTAAGGTAAATCGCATCTTACTTTATTAGAAACTGGCCGCTTTAAGTCTCCTTTGGTTTTTCAGAAAAAGAACATATATTCCAAAAGAAAAAAAGAAGTTAATCTTTCCCATCAAACTGCTATTCCTATTGCCATCACCCAAATCCTCACTAAAATATGGAGAAATTAATCAACAGTCAACTTCTCCACTACCTGTAGGCTTATCATTTAATCAACAATCATCAGTATCACTAGATTTTCAATCTAGATCCAAGGTTGTCCTCTTAGCCTAGATCATTGAACACATGCCATGGAAATGTTTGGAGAAACATATAACGGTGACATTTCTAGAACATGTGATAGTTTCTGACGTTGAGGCCTACTCAGTAAAATGCCTCTTCCTCGATCTGCCAGCCAACCTCTGCAAATGAATAGCAAGCTTTCTCTTTTGTAATTGTATTCTGGATGACTCTCTCTCTCTCTCTCTCTTCGAGCTTCGTCGACAGATGAAAGTGCCTAAGACCTACTATTGTACATAAATGACCTGCTCTCAGTCACTGCTAATCCACCCACAGCTTTGCTAACGATAGTATAATCTGTTCCTCGTACTCATTCGACAAACCATGCAGTGCTTAGACATTCACAAGCTTCAAGATCATCTGCAACTAGTCCATTAAACACTGATCTCCATATCACCCTTCAGTAGCGCGAGTCATCTTCATTGCCAGAAACTCAGTCTTTCCTGTTCCCTAGCAATTGGATCTCAACTCACCTACCCATACCCTCGATAATATCACTAGAATGGATGAGATCTCTCTCTCCTTGGGCTGATATTTATCTCCTACCTTTTCTGGCATAAACACATCCCATCGGTTTCTTCCGCAGTCTCTAAAAACTAGGTATTCATTTTCGCTCTAGACTACTATTCATCCAGCTACTAATTCAAACAAATCCCAAATACGTGCCAATAGAATACTGTCCTTGTGTTTAGTGTGTGTTTCACCTAAAATCAAGCTAAAATTCTCGTCACTGTACAGAGGAGAACGATTCTAAGGATAAATGACCCCTTCCCTCTCTAACTCACTTCAACTTCTATCTCGCAGGTGCACTATTTCAGTTTTATGTCTTATATATTCCTAGGGATACTGCTCCACTGAACTGGCCACCATCATTCCTTCCTTTATCTGTTAGGCCTGCTAAAACAAAAGCAACATCTGCGCCACATTTATTTTCATTTCAATCGCAAACACACTGAATATACATACTTCTCCTCCTTGTATTTTATTCCATCTAACTCTGTCATCTGGAACAGCCTTCCTCATGACACTTCAACCTGCAACTCTTCGAAAAAGTCAATAAATGTCTTCTTTCTCAACCTTCATCACAGCTCACAGGACACTGATATACTCTAAGTTCTATTACACTTTTTTTATAATCTTTGTCAAGTAGCTTTATTTTATCCTCCTACATGTTTCGCCAATCTTTTTCTATTGGCATCCTCAGGGAATACAAACTAGTAAGCTATAATGAAGGTTACAGACTAGGTTATAATTGATGGTTCTAATTCATACAAAAAATTGGTATTGTGCGTGACAATGTGCGTGTCTCGTTAACGTGATTTATTCGTTATGGTTCATGACGTAATTGTTATGAAATGTTCATTTCTTTGATGTTTAATGATCTGATAAAAGTTTTCCAAATTTCTGGTAAAATTAGACCTTGATTCTTGTTTAGGTTTTCAGTTTTACGGGCGACTGTAGCTGCTTCTTTAAAGGTTCTTGAATGGTAGTTATCTTCTATGTATGGCATAAGGCTCTTATCCCACTTAATGTGATGGTTAGTAGAGGCAAAGTGGCATGAAAGGCCTGAAATGTCTTGTCTGTTATTTCTGACATATCCTATGTGTTCTTTCTTTCTCGTTTCAAAGCTTCTAGAGGTCTGACCTACGTAACTACTACCACATGAGCAAGGTATATTATATACTCCAAAGTACTTGTAGAATGGGTGAGGATCTTTCGGTGATCTTAAAAATTTCCGAATAGTGTTGATTGGTTTGAATGCCACTCTGATCTTATGTGGTTTTAAAAGGTTAGCTAATTTTTTGGAAAGGTTGCTGACAAAAGGAATCGTAATTGTACTGATGTATTGGACGTCATCACGTTGTCGATGTGGTATATCAGTAAAGAGAATCTTGTTATAGAGTCTTTTTGGGTAACCATTTAAAGAAAGTTCTCTGGATATTGTGGTTAATTCCGTTAGTAGGTCATCCTTGTCTGTCGTATACTGCATAGCTCTTTTCTTGAGACTATGGATAATGCTAATTTTCTGAGCTATGTGATGAGCTGAGTTGAAATGGAGGTAACGTCCAGTATTTGTAGGTTTTCTGTATACAGATAGGTTGATACTATTATTGGATTGTTTCTTTATTAAAATGTCAAGGAATGGCAGTTTTTTATCTTTTTCCATTTCTAATGTGAATTTGATGGTATTGTGGAAACTATTGATTTGGTTGAGGTAATTCATTAGTTCTTCTTTCGTATGATCCCAAATGATAAAGATATCATCTACATATCTGTACCAAATTTTCGGTTTTGGAATGATCTGGGTTAAGATTTTTTTCTCTAGATCTTCCATGAATAAGTCAGCATAAGGAGGTGATAGGGGACTACCCATAGCTAATCCAGTGAGTTGTTTGTAGATCGTTTTTTGCCAAATAAAATAGTTAGAAGTTAAAGTTAAACAGTGATTGAACAAAGTAGTGATGTTTTTTGGGAACAAGTTGTCTAAGATGTTGATGACTTCAACCACTGGAATGTTAGTAAACAGAGATGTAATGTCCAGGCTTGCTAGTATATCCTCTTCAAAAATAGGGATGTTTTTTATTTTATCTATAAAATGTTGTGAGTTTTTAATATAAGTATCCGAGACGTGAATGTGTTGTTGTAAAATCTTCGCAAGATACTTGGACATTGGTAAGTGGGAGAATAGATTCCATCAACTATTGGACGTAATGGTATACCTACTTTATGAATTTTTGGAAGGCCATACAATCTAGGAGTTAGTGGGTGCATTGATTTTAGTTTTTTTATAATTTCTATAGGCCAGTTATTCATTCCACGTAATAATTCATTGATGTCATTATGGTTTTTTGTGGTAGGATCTCTACTGAGGACTTCATATACAGACCTGTCAGATAATAGATTTTTAATTTTTTCTTCATAATCTTTAGTATTTAATATAACTGTATTATTACCTTTGTCGGCTTTGAGTATGATGATATCTTTATTATTCCTTAATTTGAAAAGCGTTCTTCTTTCCATTTGGTTAGAGTTGGTGTTAGGAGATCTTGACTGAGCTGAAAGCATTATGCTGCTTTTTAATCGTAAGTCATTAGCTATTGGAACTGAGAGTAACGAGAAGGCTTTTTCTAAGTTGCAGATGAACTCTATTTTAGGAATGACAGTGGGTTTTAAAGCAAATTTGAATCCTTTTTTGAGGATAGAGATCTCAGGTTTACTTAAAACGTGTTTAGATAGGTTAATTATCACTTGGTTATCTGATAGAGACGGTTTGCAGTTGCTATGATTATCATACAGTATATTGAATTTATCAATTTGCGTCTTTTTGCTGTGATTAAATGTTTTGGTAAAACTGTTGCTAATCATATTGTCTAATAGTTGCCATGTCTCAGCGTCAAGATTATTAGAGATATCTGTGAATAAATTATAGCACTGTGAGTCTATTTTGCTAAGCATGAATCTCGTATGGCGAATTCTTTCTCTAAGAAGAGCATACGAAGTTCGTTGGTAAATGAAGTTGGCTTGTCTAGTTTTATAAGATTGTTTCAAACGAAGAAATTTTGGGATCACGCTATTGTCTCTACATCTTTTTAAAAAAGTCAGATGGTTTAAATACCTAGCTCTTTTGCATTTTAAACCTCCGAGATTGCGTACCTTTTGTTTGGTGAACTCGTTGATCATGTTCATTATGTTGAATTTACCAACGAACTTGACTGCTCTCTTCTCTGACACAAAGATGTCGCATTGAAAGTGTGGTAAACCTCTATAAGAGCTCATTTGTTCAGCTGAAATTGCTACGTTTTACGCCAAAAGATACTGATTCTGTACAAATTTCAAATGCAGTCAACTCTGGAATATTGTTGTGATGTTTGGAGCGATGCATCTAGGGCCTACCTAAAATTTCTTGGTACTGTGCAGAGGCATACATTCGGCAAAACATTAGTTCTTCTTTCATTAACTCCCAACCATTGTTTTATACACGGCCCGTTTCAGCCTTATGCATGGTCTACAGGTACATGTTTCATTGGCGCTACTTTGCTCCATTGAGTATCGATCCATCATCCCTCATTGGCATCCTTAATTTTTCCACTCTCCACTAATCCTATTATAACACGGACAGTAGTTGCCAACTCCATTTTACTTGTCCAACATCAAATACCAAACTTACCAAAGCTACTTGTCCCTTTCTCTTTCGTTCTATCTTCCTCCAGCCTCTGGAATAGCCTTCCTAACTTCCTTCCTTCCTTCTTAAAATATCAATATATTTATTTTCCACTTAACTGTTTTCCATATACCCACCCGTTTATATAAATATCGCACACTCACGTGTATAATCTTTATATAAATAATTTATTTTTGTATCTTTTTTATTTTAAGTGCAAGCTAACGATGAAGACGTCTCTCACTTTAGTCGCTTGTACGATGCTTTTGCTCTTGGAAGTTCTAGCCAAACCGGCGTCATCTGAATATGCTGAAAGAGCAGAAAGGATTCGCAGAAGTGATGATCCAACACCTTATAATGTTGATGTCGTTATACCGTAAGTAGCTGGATTGAATATGAAGTTAGTGTTTAATTTTTTAATTTATATAAAAATGTTTGGGTAATATTTTCTCTCGTCAGTATTGCATATTTAAAAACCAACATTGAGTTGCATATTTTTAATTACTGTGACATTTAAAATTAACCTAACAAATGTATTGGCTTATAGGGTTGAATTATAAATTGAATTTCATTCTTTTTTTAGAGGAATATTCGACTTCAACCTGCACAGAAACGATTCTGGAAAATCAAAGTAAGTATTCCACTTAATAAAATTTGCGATTAAAAAAATTGAAAGGATAATACTCTCCTGAAACACGTTCTATGCAAAAAATGGCTACCTGCACACAAAACGAGATCATGTGTTATTGTAAGTTAGTGAGGCCAATAAGATGCACAAAATAAATACAAAGTAAATACAATTCTTTTCTTTGTATTTGTAAAATTAATAATAATTATTATTTTCCTTAAATTATTAAAAAATTTAACTAATTTTAATGTTTGTTTTCCGAAGAATCTTTAGTGTGACAATAAAAAATTCTATGTAGTCTTCTTGTTTGTTTTTAAAAAGTATTGTAAGCTTGCGCTGGCACGTTGTTATCTCATTGCAAATTTGACACCTTGAAGGTGTCAATTTTTTAACCATTGAATCAGGCTCTCGGGGTGCAGATGGGAATATAAAAGCAAAACGAACAAACAAAAGAAAAATGCTTATTTATTAAAAGGAAAAATAATATAACTAATCTGATAATAATTCAAAACAATATGAAAGTCTTTAATGCGAGGAGTGTGCTTGCCTAACCTAACTAACTGTTCTGTATTTGACTCAATCGAATTGACCAGCCTGGCTGGCCGAGCAGTTAGCGTATCCACTCCCCCGCCAAAAGGCTGCGGGTTCGAATCCTGCCGTGGGCATGGATGTTTGTGATTATCTGTGGAAATGTTAGTGGTAATGGTCGGCGGTAGATGGCGTTGGCGTAGTTGCGGTCAGTTTGTGAATTGGTGGAGAGAGAGTTGTAGAGCAGGTGCCCTCCCTCGATGAGTCTTTGGACTCCCTCGAGGTGTCAAATAATAATAAGTCCCGATCAATGTTATTTTAATCCTGAATTTATTTTTTTATATACATCATCGATGAAAATCCCGACTCGCACAAGTATGTTGTATTGAATAGTAACAAAATTTTTACCGCCTTATCAGCGATGAGCGAGCGGATATTCAGCTGCCAAAACCATTTTCGTAAGTTCTTGGGTGAGACTGCCATCACAGGAGAGTTCAATCAGCTCTTTTTACTTGCAGAGTCAATGACTCTGCTAACAGCGTGACATTAAGAGCAAATGGTTCCCTGATCTATGATTCTGCTGACAAGTTTTCAGGAAAATACTTTTTGAAATCCGATATTAGGCTTTTGTAATGCTTCTTTTTAACATTCCCTTCCAGCTCCGTATTCAATGCAATCTCATGTTCACTTAAAAAACAACCAGTAGTGGAAATGAAGATTAATTTTGGATCTTTTCTATTTCATTGATGATAAAGATTATTTTTTATTGCCAAACTGTATATTTTGTCATGAAAAAAAATATTGTAGTGTGGATGCCCTGTAAATTTTGTTGACGTATTTGAGGCAGTTAATCATGTCTGCCAATTACTCTAGCTCGGAAAGCCATATTTTATCTGAGAAGCGATCACTTGACTCTTTATTTCTGTTCGGGAGAAATACATGAACTTCAGAACGCAGTTCAAATAGGCGTTTTAATACATTTCTCCGAGACAGCCATCTTACTTCGGTATTAAGGAGAAGTTGATGATGCTCGCTTCCCATTTCGTCACGTAATATTGAAAGTAATCTTGAGTTCATCGCTCTTGATTTAATATATTTGCCATTTTTACGGCTTCATTAAATGCTGTTGATAAATCCGATGACATTTTTTTCGTGCAATTCTGTCACGTTATTTTAGAAACGTAAACCATAGGTTGCCACGTGATCAACTTTGACAACCCTGTGTAAACTCTCAAGAGTTGCCGAAGCTGAAGACTTTTGGAATGCATTCAAAATGAAAATATTTTGATTAATTCGTTTTGTAATAAACTTTTTTTTTAATTACAAAACGTGTATATCGTGCGAAAAGTTCTCGCTTTATTTGACTGCAATGTCACCTGTTGAAGTCTTCAGCTCTGGAAGTCCACGCGGGTTTACACAGGCCATCGTCAAAGATGATCAGGAGGAAAGGTATGGTTTACGTTTCTATAATAATGTGACAAAAACGCCACTGTAGTAATCCACTTAAATTTAAAGCAACTACTGAGAGCCTGCAATTCATAGTTGTCGCGTTCGCGGCCATGTAGTGAGTTAAGAATTAACGAAAGTGATTTTGTTTTTGTGGAATGTGAACTTTTATATTGTGTTAAGTTGATAGGGAACATTATGAGATAACTAGTTATTGTTTCAAAGGTGGCGCTTACTTCAAGAGATTTCTACGTACAGATATTGAGAATTGAACGTACTATTATAACAGAAATTTGAGATGTGGACACGAAACACTCCTCTTGTTAGTAGGCGATGATGTTCATCTTCTACCCTAAAGACAATCCCAAACATCCATTCCCAAGGCGGGTTCGAACCCGCAACCTGTTTGTTTGGAGAGCGAGCTCGCTGACCACTCGCCCAATCAGGCATGTTATATTTTCTATCAACCGATCACGTACCTCTGAGCAGCAACTCACATGCCACGTCTGGTACTTTGGGAACCCCTCAAACGTCTACCGAGAAAGATAAAATACATTAATTTATAAATGAATCTTAAAAATGAATTCATTTTTTTAAAGTAGATAATTACTATTGGAAACTGTAATAATATAAATTGTTATTTATTGTTTGATGACAATGTTTTATCGTCAAATTGTTATTTTGATTTTAATTATAATACAGGGTGGCCATAAAATAACTTTCCCTCTTTGGAGACATCTATAGCTTAAACTGAATGAAACCAAATTTTATATTGAGACTTTTGAAGGCATGGAGGAGATGATTTCCGCGAAAAAAAGATTTAGTACCAAAAGTCGCCGATAGGGGAAATTTTGGGGCTGGAGGAGCCGAAAGCAGTCAGATATTTGCAGTAAACGAAGGTAAAAGGATTATACAAATTTTACTGTGCGTACGTGACAGCAGCGCTACCAATTCTACTTAAAAAGGGATTGGGAACGTTCAGGCAGTTATTCGAATGACTGACGAATTGTGCTCAATATGCATCCTACCTTGCCTCAGCGTGCTTTACCTGTTAAGTTGTTTTACCTTAAACAGTGCAATGCCGTAGAGGCCCTTTAGGAATTTAGAAGGCTTCATAACCTGCGTACAGGTCCTATGTCAGGCTGTAGCACTGAGAGCTTTGATTAAGAAGTTTGAAGAAACTGAATCGCTAGGAGTTAGACCTGGCAGAGGATGGAAAGCAGTGCAAGAAAAGACAGTAACAGACGTTTCTGGTCAGCACATTGAAAATCTGTATGTGGCCCAGGGGACCCTGATTCTGATGAATAAAACATTATTTCCTGGGAGTTCAATCACTACTTTAATTTCTGTCTCTCGCAAGTTGTTTTAGTTTAATTAATATTATTCCTATTATCATTGTAACGTGCCACATATCCAGCTGGAATGAGTGACGCGGCTGTCGCTTACACCGTCAAAATGTTATTATTCCATTTTATCTGACTTTTATGTAATTATCCGCTTGTTTTCGACTCCGCCAGCGCAAAAATTCTCCCTATCGGCGGCTTTTGGTACTGAATCTTTTTTTCGCGGAAATCATCTCCCCATGCCTTCAAAAGTCTCAATATAAAATTTGGTCTCATTCCATTTATTGGTTTTAGCTACAGATGCCTCCAAAGAGGGAAAGTTATTTTATGGCCACCCTGTACTTTTGATTTTATTTCCTCATTCGCGGTTATTGCTAAATTTCAGATTGGATCTTCGTGTACTTCGGGATTTAGTAAAAGTGGTCACAGGCTGGCAAAGAAAAGAAAAGGAGACACAGAATTAATACTCTGTAATAATAATAATAATAAAAAAGGCTTAAGAAAGAAAAGCCTTTGGATTGCTCCTTTTACATCATAAAACGATGAGTCCACACTTAGAAAGTCTCGGATGAAAAATAAAACGTTGTTCTCATGTATATTACTGAAATTTCGACACCTTAAGAAATTTCAAAATATGTTATTGTTTTGACAGTTACAGTTATTTTCGAAAATTTGTTAAATTTTTTTAATATTAATGTATCCTGTTGTATTATATTGTGAATTACACTGTATTGTGGATTATAAATTCATTCACAGAACGTGAACTTTTGTTTGATTCCATTAATTTAAAGTTATTCGCACTAAGGTGTTCGTTAGTAAATCACATGTTATCAAAGCGTGAAATATAACCTGGTCGTACAGTCTTTGTGTCTGTATGACTATATTATATTTTGAACAAATCTCATCTTTATATCTCACACAGATAAAAAGAAATGGATGCGTATGATATCATTTTATATAAATTTATAGAAAATAATAAAAAGCAGCTAAAGCTTGAAAAATACCGCATTTTTGATATTATCGAATGAGTATCAGCATCTGAAAATAATACACCTTTTCATATCTAAGTGATTGTTGTTTATAATCCAATTGAGCTCGCGAGGAGCCCTTATAAGGACTATAAGGAGGAGTGAAGGAGGAGAGCATGACGGTTAAGACAAGGAAGGAAGATCTTAGCCCTTTTTAGGACTTCCAGGGTAACAAATGGCAATGCTGTAGCCCATGAAGTTTTAACTGAGGCTCGGCTATTGCCGTTACCCAGCCATGACTAGAGCTTTTTAGCTCGATAACACCCCATCCACACAGCTTTTCTTCATTCAGATGACGGGATAAAGAGTCAAGGACTCAGTCCATCGCCCAGTTCTTTTAAGAACTAAGAGGAGTGAAGGAATCAATCGACCGTGAGATGCGGTGATTGATTCATTCAATCCAATACCCTTGGAAGGTAATGGATGGCAATGCTGTAGCCAATGAAGTTCTAACTGAGGCTTGGCTAATGCTGTTACCCTCCTGCCATGATCAGAGCTTTAATAGCTCAATAACACCCTATCCTTACGCTGTCCTCTACAGATAACGGGGAAGATGAAAAGCATTCTTGCTTCGCCCCTTTAAGTCAGTCCTTATAAGGATGTTTTAGTTAATTATTATCAAATGTAGGTATATGAGTCAGCATCATATACACAAAGTCTTTTAATATCCTATTTTTCGTAACCTGGATGAATAGCAATGCCTTATTCTATTTATTTGTGGTATTTTCATGTTTCCATGTTATCAATATATTTTCAGTATTCCGAAAATTCCACCATTAAAAGAACAAAGGTACTCTGATATTTTGCAAATTTTCTATCATTCCTCACCTTTTCTTTCGTTATTTTATTACTCATCTACTTCCAGACACTATCAAATAATCAACCAGCTCAACAACCGTAGCATAGACGACAGTAAAAATGCAGAGAGAAACTAAACCGACTTTCAGAGCTTGACACACCAAGTATCGTTATCGCATACCCCCTAGAGTAAATTTCGCTTACGAAATACGTTTTACGTAATCTATCTAGTTCAACTGTATAATTAAAAAAGTATTCATTAACTGCTTTAATGAAATACTTATGGTTATTCTATAGAATGCCTAGTCAATGTATAAAACAACTTTTGTTCTTTTAAAAATGCCAGCTATTCTACAGAATACTTATTGAATTTCATACCATTGTGGTAACATATATATTTGTAATACAAGCACGTCGTTCGAAGGATCATCTGCCGCTTCATTAAGTAGCACTCGTTAGCTTTGACAGCAGATGGAAATGATTTATTTAAGAGTTAAAAACATAAGTTGTCAATAGTGATGTTAAAGGTTAAGATCATAACCGTGCACAGAGAATAATGGTAACCCAAGGTCTTTTTTAAATATATCCTCTGATTTCCAGAAAGATGAAGCAAGAATCTACCTTTTCTTTTCTTTTTTTTCTTACTTTATTTCTTCTCTTTTTCCTTATTACTGCAATGCGGATGTCAAAGAGAAAGTAGAGGTGCTGTTAAGTTTTTTTTGTTTGTTCATGAGGGGGGGGGTGTATATATATATATATAGCTGGATCTGAGCTGGAATGTAGCATTCAAAGACTCAGGTAAGTTTAGTAATTGCTTAATCTTTATGGGAAAAAGTTTCTCCTCTGACAAGCGATCATTTAAGAATTGAATTATTTTATAATTTTCCAAATAAGCCTTAAATCTATGTTGCTGCAATGTTTCTGTTAACATAGCACCAGCATCCCCAATAATCGAAGGCATGTTCAGTCGAAGTTATTGTGTGACAATGTCCAGTGTCTGTAAACAGACCTAATTATGTCTTGACAAACATAAGAAATGTGGGTTATTGTTTAGTTCTATTTTGTTTTCTAGGATTTCAACTTTATTCTTGTTGCCTTTTAGCCAACGTCATGCTGCATTTGTTTACAGCGAAAAAAACAGGAACCCTCTCAACTCGTTTACCTCTTCAAAGCTCTTCATTAACTATTACTCTTGCACTGTAATTATGCTTTAGGTTTGATATGCTTTGATTATTTAGGAGGCTATGAATTAATAGCTAGGGAGATTTTGCATCCTTTATCTATTGATTGAGTAAAAGGAAGGTATCTTCTAGAAATCTATAAAATTTAAGATCAAAAGAAGATTTTTTTTAATATCTGTTTATAGCAGACCTTATAATGCAATTGATACATTTTGACAGTAGTTTTGTTTTACAAGAAAACTCATTCTCTTGATCAGTAAAAGGTGGTATCTGAGTGATCGATTTAAACTCAATCTATTATAGATAGTTTAATGACAAGGAGTAAGGGCTCCTTGTGTAATTTTCGGAATTGTGTGGATTACCTGTTTGGGATTATTAGGCTTCCTCCATTAAATGGAAAGTTAGGTGTGGGTTAAGCCGTATTATCGATCGTTTTTTTTTTAAACTTTTTTTTTGTTGTTGTACAGTCTCAAATTCAAGCTTTCTTCTTTTTTTTTTTTTTTGGAATTTTTAGTGTGCTTTTAAATACCTGTATAGTAAAATTGTTACATCTAAGGAAGGCAATTTAGGATTATTATTTTTGATAAAATATTTGTTCACCGGTGAATTGTTGAACAGTTGGCAAAGTAATTCTTCCACACTAACAGTTCTCTATTTTAATCATCGACCGTCATACAAATTTTGCCGTTAAATCTTAGAATTCTGGATTAGCTTTTCTTTGGTGCATTGGCAAGCTACCTGTCAGGTGCATCTCTCTCTCTCTCTCTCTCTCTCCATCTTTATTTCAAACTCGTGTTGCTAAACCCAGCGCATCTGTGTCGTGTATGGGTAAGATGTTTTTATGCATACTTTAATTCTAATTTCTTACAAATAGTTAAGCTATGTTTTTAGTGCCATTCTAAAAGGAAAGAAAACGCAGTATAAACTTAATATCTAGCTGGTTATACTGCGCTATATTCCACAATAAAATTTGAGATGGTTATAGTTTTCCAAATAATATCTAGCGAACCACTCGGCAGGCGCCAAAACAAATATTGGCTGGTTTACTTGACTACTTTTTTATATTCAGCTCGTAATTTTAAATTTTGAAATCTTTAAATCCATCGCCTTCCAAAATTTATTTATGGCTTAGTATCTACCTTTTGGTATATCGCCACTTGTGCATTTGGATTTCACTTTCCCCATCGTTCTCTTAACTGACATTTTTTGGCGCGTTATTAAGAAATTCATGTAAATATGACCATCATTCTGATCTTCGTATTACTATATTTGATTTATTTTTCTTTCAAATTTAAAATTTAAATATATAAATAATATACATAAAACTTAGCTTTATTTATTTATTATATTATAAATTGGAAACTCGTGACTGAAAATTTTAAAGTTATAATACATTTAGTTGTAACACTCAGCGATACATTATGGTGTAATACTCCGCGATATTTAAACATGTATGATATTTACAATATGCTTTATTATATTAGAGATTTAAAATTATTATCATAAAACTTTTTAAAATCAATATGAATAAATATTAAGTAAACTGATTCCTATTTTATTTATTAATGGTGTTAATATTCACATCCTTAGATTGGCGAGTATTTTTTTAAATCATCACAAATTATTGCATTATTGTGCTACATATAATGGGAATTGTTTAGTAAGAATTATACCCAATGAGAACTAGCAGATTACTTTTTTTTTGTTCACCAATTCTTACAGAAAGCAAAAAGTTTTAGTTACATCAGACATCGTGGAGAGAGTTAACATTTCTTATTTTCAAGGGTACAACTTTAAAACGGTTATTCTGCTGATCTACTGCTAGTAGACAGTATACTGAACTCAACTCAATCTGAATGCTAAATTCCAGGTTAACTAGGGAGTAATCTTGTTGCGACTGTTCGAAGAGATGTGCCTGGACTCAGTCATGTAGTTGTATTTAAGCGAAATGGGGGTTGGCCGCGATTTACAGAGAAGCTATGATAGATTCTCCTCGTCATGACTTAGTAAAGAATCCGTTAGTGTATATTCCATCTCTCTCCGAATTAAATTCAACTTAAAACAACAACTAATGTGATGTAGCGATAGTTTTAACTTCAATAATGATAATTTCTAACTTCAATCTGCAAAACCGATCTTACGTTTCCTAACAAGAACTTAAATTCCAACATCTTCAAATACTACTTATCATAGGTTGGCCAATCAGTCGCTCTTTGGTTGGGAATCTCGAGATGAAAATTCTCTGGCAGTACCATTTTCCTTGACAAGAAGCATTTGCACATATCGTCACTCTGAGATGTCACACAAGAGAGTCTTCAACTTAGAATCTCCGTATTTTGACATTGTTGGACAAAAATTCTCTCTCTCTCTCCACCTCCAAATTCCATCAACTATTCTGAACTTTTTTATTATTACTGTTTTCTTTAAAAGTGTCGATTTTCTGTTGGTTAACATTGCTATGAAATCATAGAGATTTTAGCATTCTCATCTTTGATTATGACACATATTCCAGTTGTCCTGATCCAGCAGGTAAAGATCTCGAGACAATCTGCTATGATTTTACATAAGTTATCCACAAGCCTAACAGAATACCAGATAATCCTAATTACTCATTCTCCAATCACTTTTAATCTCTTCCCGAATACCCTCTAGAGTGTTTGTTTGTTCCTTTTAAGCAGTTTAGACAACAATTTGGCGTTTTACTTTCCAAAGAAGTAGCAGTGAAACAACCAATCGCATCAACGCCAAGTGGAATGATTTTTGTGACTTCTATGCCTCATTTTTATTGGTTGGATCATTCTTCTCGAGAAATTTCTTCTAACATTTGCACAGTCATCACTGAATCAATATTTATTGGTAACAAAACATTTATTCCCTATTTTACTCTAACTTCTCAACCCTTATCTAAGTCTTGGTTCTTCAAGAAATATCCCAAAGTTATATACGTAAAAAATCAAGCATATCGCAACTAGCTTTAAGCGACCTCTTCATGTTCTATTTATCCCAATCTTGAAATAGCTGACAAATTATCAACACGTCCAGAACTGATTTTAAAATCGCTTAAAGCAGGAAATTTACATCATGTCCAAATGGCAGTCATACTTTCTTTTGTCATGCCAAGACGATTGACGATAACGTTCATCTAAAGGTGTACTCATCTGCCTTTAAATGGTTATCTGCATTATCCCCCATGCAAAACAACTAATATCCTGCCCTCTTACTGTTTCAAATAGTTTTTGCATAGACGATCACATATGGAAGTGAGACCTGGATATTCAAGAAGAGAATAAGGCAACAGATAATGGCCTTTGAAATGTGTGCTATAGGAGAGCTCTGAAAATCCCATGGACAGAACATGACAAATACGGATGTCCTAAAGAGAATGAGAACACGGAGATCTTTATTACAGGATGTGATCCAGAGAAAAATGAGATTGGCAGGACATGTACTGAGAGATTCAGCAGGACAGAGGATACTAACAGTTTTAGAAGGAAAAATTATGGGAAAAGGGTAAAGAGGCAAAAAACGAAGGACATGGCTTGAAAATATAAGATCATGGACAGGATCACATGGCTGTGCATAAACAAAAAGACAACAGAGAGAACTGGAAGGACATGGTGCTGCACCCTCTCACTGAGGAAACTACATGAAGAAGAGGATAGACGATCTTGGTAAATATCCTAATAAGATTCCAAATATGCAGCAATTGTTTTTTTACAGAAAGTGATCAAAGATCTCCTGGTCCCGATAATATCCTTCCACCTGTTTCGAAGGTTGATTCCTATTCCATGTTGCAGTTTCCTTTCCTGTGTTTTGTTCTTTCTTCTTCTTCTTCTTTTCAGCCATTTTATCTCTACTGCTGGACGAAGGCCTCCTCCAGTTCTTTCCACCTTTCTCTGTTCGTGGCAATGGTTGACGAATTTTCCCCAACAAAATTTGACAATTCATCACTCCACCTTATTTTAGGACGTCTTCGGCCTCGTTTCCCTTCTTTAGGAATCCTATTCGTTAGTATGGTAATCCATCGCTCATCTTCTCTTCTGGATAGATGTCCGGCCCATTTCATTTCAGTCGCTTGTTCTACTGATATCTATTCCGCAGCCTAAGTATTTCTCAATATTAAACCATTCTGAAGAAGGGATACAAATTATTATGACCAAATACTCTCCAATTTCTGACATTATAGATCCTCCTAAGTAATGGATAAAATCATTAATCTTAACTTATCTAATAAACGATCGCTAGTATGGATTCCATCCTTGCCTATCAGAAGGGGATCTTTTTACTTATGTCACCCACCTTCAGACATATTCCTTGGAATTTGTCCAAAGGTGGGTGATATCCAGCGGTTCCTCTTCGTTAGGTCCAAAACATTGTGCTAGGCAGAAAAGGCAATTAAGTAAGCTCCCATCATAGCGTCCTTGTGAACTTCTACAACTCGGCTGCCACCTGTTAATAACAAGTGTAGTCTACAAGAGCTCCTAAAATCCTTGACCACGTATAGAAGAGAGAGTATATTGATCATTGGACCATCTCCTACTAATCAAGGATATAACTTTATCCTGAAATTTTGCAACTAATATTAGGTTTGCGTTCTATAAGGTTCAGTTGTTTCTCCTACTGTCATGGTTATGTATATCAACGACATTTTCTCCAGTTGACTGCATATCCAATGTACTCGGTTTTGCTGAGAAAAATACACGCTGCATTCCTCTTTCTTATACGAGAAACTTTGCCCTGTACGAATCACCAATAATTCTGTTCTCCAAATCAGTTTTGAGTGAGATTCAGGTGATCACCTTTTTAAATTTAATGCCAAACTCAATCTAGTCATTTCTTAAAAAACACTCTTTTCCTCTAGTGTTTAAAACATCAAGACAGCACGATAAGATGATTTTTATCTTTTTGGGTTAACTGTAATTTCGTCTTTCTTCACAGAAACTTATCAGGAGCTCGTTCTCCACATTTAAAAATTTAGAATTTTCTTTCTTTCAAGGCATTACTTTATATGAAAAGCTAACTCTGAAACTGGAAAAATCCGTACAACCGTTGAATACATATATATGAAGAGGAGTCCCTAATAACTCCTAGAAATACTTGACAAACTACAGATTTAGATTGACATCTCCCACTAATTCACTCCACACTCTTTCACACAGACGTTCAACTTCTGCTGTTTGTATTTTCTAAAAAGATTTCCATGGATACTGTTCATCAGAGTCTGGCATCAATAATTCCTCACTCTATTCTTAACTGGTTAAAACTTGTGCATGCGCAGCAGCACCACACACTCGTTCACAATTCAGCTCCAAATTCGGAAAACGTTTTTTTTTTCTTCATTCATTCCTTCTGCTGTTGTCTCATGAAACTACTTTCCTATTATGTATTTTTAAAAGAGTACAAAACTCTACACGACTCGCAACACAAAGTTGTTAACAACTTTCTACCGAAGTGCACGCGCTAAGGTCTCCTACAGTTTGAACAACTTCTCGACTATGAGATTACATAAAAAATTAGCAGGTATTTTTAAAATTAAAATTTTAATAGTTGACACTATTCAGCTTGACTGACATATTTGACGTACATCAATAAGATAGGTCTGTAAAAAAGAAAAAAATTAGAAATTTTCATTGCAAAAGATAAACTACTTGTTTAGGTACCAGCAAGCCACTTGATGCTTAACTGAAGTCTTTCTTAGCGATTTTAGTTTTATTTATTTCATTTTAATTATTTTATTTAATCTAGTTTTATTTATTTCACTTTCCTACCCAATTCTAACCTAACTTCTTCGCATATCCCCCCCCCCTCTCTCTAATCTTTGTCTGTTTGTCTGTCTGTTTGTCTCCCTATCCTTTAAAAACCTTCTATTGATTATTCTTCGGTTAATATATAGTCTATCGCATACCTAATCTTCTTACATTTCTACCTTTTTAATCACAGTTTACTTTAGTGCTTGAGTTAGCCACTTCTAACGACCAAAGAAAAAATTTCAATGAAAGGAAAAAAGGAATTAACGGTTGAGTGTGTGCCAACCCTACTTATCTTCTCTAGACAAGAAATTATTCATTAGTAAGCAGCGAGTTGATATTAGAATTACTCTTATCAGTATAATGATTAATGTCTCTAAATATTAATCATACAAGAATTTATTCACACCTGGAGATTATTTTGATGTTCAAGAATAACACAATTTTTGCTGACTTTTAGATGAGCCTTGTTTTTTACTAATTTGGGTGCGCTGATTTCAAATATCAAAGCCATTTTTCTCTATCACTTCATGTTTTTCCTCTATGGCATTTTCTTTTTGCTAATTTGTAAGTTTTTGATAGTTTTCAGAAGGCAGTACTATTTAGAGGATCAAAAACATCGACTTTTTAATATTATTTTTTGAAAGTATGTACTTTTAAAAATCAGTTCCTAACTTTTTATCAAGAAATTCGAAAAATTCCCGAATATAGCCTATTATTCAAAGCGGTGCGCAGATCAGAATCGGAGCTCTCACCCCTCTCGCTTGTTAGTAAACGAATAAATGCGTAAGAACCGGCAACTGGCGCTTTGAATGCAATTAACAAGACAAAAAAAAAAAAAAAAAAAACCAGAGACTTTATTGAAACGTTATAAGCGCTCATCATACTTTCACGATCGATTAACGATTGACTGACTGATTTCGATCGTTCTTTGTCCGCTATGACGCACATATAGCATTCATTTGTTTTAGGCAGTTGTCATCGCCTACTTTTCATCACCTAAATGTATTAGGTCGGTTATCGCCCTCTCTCGCATTCAAAGCGCCAGTACGTACCGTTGCAGGTTCTTACGCATTTATTCGTTTACTAACAAGCGAGAGCGGTGAGCGCTCCGATTCTGATCTGCGCACCGCTTTGAATAATAGGCTATACTTCGGGAATTTTTTGAATGTCTTGATAAAAAGTTAGGAACAGATTTTTAAAAGTACATACTTTCAGAAAATAATATTAAAAAGTCGATTTTTTTGATCCTCTAAATAGTACTGCCTTCTGAAAACTATCAAAAACTTACAAATTAGCAAAAAGAAAATGCTACCTGACGAGATAGAGAAAAATGGGTTTTATATTTGAAATCAGCGCACCCAAATTAGTAAAAAAACAAGTGTCAGATCATAATCAGCAGAAATTTTTTTTTTTTTTTGTTGGCCAGTGTAATCTTTACATCTTAATAAATGCACATATTAAACAGTTTGGATCACGAGCGTATGAGAATACCCCATCATGTGATTGGATTTTTATTAGTCGACTGTGTTCTGAAATGGGAAATTCCATGTTATGAAATTTAATGCTTAAAACTTTCATTCATTTTTTAAATACTGCTTAAAAACATTAATTTACGTAACAATGGTATGTTTCTAACTGATTTTGGTTTGGTTTTAAGCATTCATTCCACCGGACACACCCTGTTCGAGACAGTAATTTGTAATAACAAACTTCCTTCATGTGCAATGCAGGAAGGACATGCCATTTTTTTCTGTTTTTCTTTTATTTTCGTATTAGAACAAGGAATAACGTCGTCATTAGAATCTCGTTTACACCCGTACATTGGCATAATAAATAAGGCAGGTATTGTGCACTATTTTTAAGATTAGTCTACATTGAAATCTCATTTTAAGTCCTGCATGGTAGGTTATTACAATCGAAAGACACAGTCTCATCTCCAATCTGGCCTCAACAGCCTTTACATATTATGCCCAATGGCCTGTCATACGACCAAGTCTGTTTTTATAAAATCCTAATTTTAATAATGAATGATGGGGTAGTTGCTCATATCCTTGTTGTTTGATAAGACTGTTGTATTCTCTGGAGGTTTAGCACTTTTCTGAGAGAAGGTTTTTCTGTGTGTGTTAAGAAGTAAAAAAACTAACTATCTGTACATAGAAGCAACTAACTCACTTTTTCCGGAAAAATGCACGTCTTACTGTTTTCGTAGACAGGAAATCGAACTCATATTTTTCGACACTGTCCGTGTTTTTTCAGTTATGATAAATAATGTTTATCCCACTGCAAATAGTAATTGCTACGTTGGAAGTTGCTTTTTCATGCACTTTTTTGTGTATCCATAGCTATTGACTTTTATAGTACAATAGTGTATAAGGATTAATAATAATCTTGACTTTCTCTCGACTTATCTAGAGAAAATGCATATATCGTCCGGATTGGTTGGCCGAATTAACATATTTGCTTTCAAACCAATAGGTTGCAGGTCGAATTTCGCTGTGAGCATGGACGGATGTGTATGATTGTTTTCACTTGGGACATAGATTGCACCGCCCAGTCTGAGACCACCGTTGCATTTATTGAACACCACCTGTGGCTTGAAAAAAAGTTCCATTTTGGTCACAAGAGTAGAATTTCTGGACTATGTAAAAAGTGAATAAATAAACTTATAAAATGATTAAAAAAAATCCTTAGCCCACCCATGCTAATGTTCTACAGAATTACAACCTTTCCTGTGGGAAGTTATATACATAAATAGGGATCGACATATTATGCAAAACCCTACTCGCCCACCGCATTAATCACATGCCCCAATATATTAATTATACACCCTCTGTCCAAAAAGAAACCGAATTTTCGAAAATAGAAGAAACTAGTGGTGCCACCTGTTGTATGTTTTGTCGAAAGAGGCAACCTTCATTAGTGTTGTGTCAACTGTTTATGACATTTGTTAGAAGCCGAGTTCTAGTGCCAAGCGTGACAGTGTGTTTTGACGAACGGTCGGAAAATGAGTTTCAAACTGACAGCTGCGATTGACTTTTGTGTTAAACTTGGTAAACGTTTTACCGAAACGCATCAAATGCTTCACAAAGCATACTGTGATGAATGCTTAACCCGTACACAAGTTTACGAGTGGTTTAAGCAAATTCAAAGTGGTCGTGAGGACGACCAAAAGCCGGGCCATCCAAAAACTGGATTGAGCCAAGTTAACATCCAAAAAGTGCGTGATTTCTTCAAAGAAAATCCCAAATCGTCTGTAAAATTGATTGAAGATGAATTGGGGATTTCGAAATCAACTTTGCACAACATTTTCACCGAGAGTTTGGGTCTTCGTAAATTGAATTCTAGATCTGTTCCCCACAAGTTGACCGACGATCAAAAAATGTATCGAATTGAACAGCGCAAGGATCTCATTCAAACTACTCGTAAAGACTCAAACTTCCTTGAAACGATCGTTACTGGTGACGAAACGTGGTTTTTTGAGTATGAGCACGAAACAAATCGCCAGAGTGCTGAGTGGAGACCAGAAGAGGGGTATCCGAAAAAAAGTGGCTTGGTGAAGTCAAAAGTAAAGACAATGCTGATTTGTTTCTACGATTCCATGGACATTATCCACAAAGAATTGGTTCCTCATAGCCAAACGATCGACAGTGAGTTTTATCTCGAAGTTTTGAAACGATTGATAGCGAGTACGGCATAAATATCGTGCAGTTGGTCACTTTTGCACGATAATGCACCATCTCATCGTTTGAACATTGTGAGACAGTTTTTGAGCGAAAACCAAGTTTGTGTGTTGGATCACTCGCTGTATTCACCTCATTTAGTACCTTTGACTTTTTTCTCTTCGCCTGACTTCATTTGCCGATGAAAGGAAAACAATACTACACCATTGAAAACGTTCAAGTAACCACGACCCTCAACAATATCCCAAAATCCTATACAAAAAACTCATTTATCTAATTAATTGACCGTGCTAAACGCTGTATCAAAGCTCAGGGAGAGTATATTGATTAAAAATGATTTGAATAATTATAATTGGCCCTATGTTTTATTTTCAATCAAAGGTTCGGTTTCTTTTTGGATAGAGGATGTATGTGCAGTATATATTAATCATAACGAGCCTGCGTAGCTCAATCAAACCCTGTGTGATCACCACAACGTAAGACCTTAATTCTTCCTCCATTCGATGAACGAAATAGGCTCTGCTCAGTGGCGCACTATTACGCAAAATCCAGCAAGTTTTGCAGGGAGAATGAACACTCAAGGTCGTGAATGGGTTCACGATAAGACCTATCATGAAGCTCTGAAAAGTTGTGGCCGAAATCAAAAACGTAGTCCCGCCTAGTCTAGCTTTCCTAAACTACTACCAATAAGTTTAAATCCAGCAATTTTACTATTAGATTAGGGAAATCCGCTTACTGGGACATATCCCAAAACTTCCCATTGAACGACCAACATGCATCAGAACCCACAGATTTCAATATGCATGTAGCAATAGCTGGTTCACGAGAGATCTCTGGTTTTTTTGTGTCTAGAAAATTTATGATTACATTTTATTCTGATTAATTTATTTTCTCTTTTCGTTATTTAAAGGAGATTCCAGCCATGAAAACTGCACTCATTATTTTCGTTTGTGTGGTGTTGCTTCTGGAGGTCCAGGCGAAACCGGCCCCGAATCCTCGGGGAACAGGAAGAATACGACGCGATGGTCAGAAAAAGCCTTACGATGTTGGCGTGGACATTTCGTAAGAACTGCTTTTATTAATCATGCTAAGTGTTAAACTTATCTGAGAATGACATTGGTTAGTTATTGTTTATTGGTGTGTTGGAAAAAGATCTGATATATACAACCCCAATAGAATATAGGATGGACACACACACACACACACACACACACACACACACACACACACACACACACACACACACACACACACACACACACACACACACACACACACACACACACACACACACACACACACACACACACACACACACACACACACGTTCAAGAACGTATCAATCCAGATACGTTCTTGAACCTCGAGTATGATGAAACAGGAAACAATCAAATTTATGTTTTATTAATTTTTTTTTCTTAACCCTTCTCATTCACTAGTTGCTTATGAGACAGATAACTGCATTAGATCTCTTTATTTAGCTGTCGTTTGTGTTATTATTTAAACTATTTCCTTTTCTTATTTAGAGATATATTCAACTTCAAGCTAAACAGAGACAACGATGGAAAATCCAGGTTGGTTTGTATAAAATCAGAGGGTTGTTTTTCATTTTATGACGTAGTCTGGGAAAGGAATTCTGAAATTATATAAGGAGATAATTAAAAGTTAGTCTCTATAACACTTTAAGTTTTATGTTTCTTATGCTCGCGAGATTATAATTTCGTGTGTGTGTGTGTGTGTGTGTGTGTGTGTGTGTGTGTGTGTGTGTGTGTGTGTGTGTGTGTGTAGAAGACGTAGAAAGGGTTAATTCTGTGAAAGAAACTAATCTAAGTTACCACTGTTATTTTTCAGGCTGGATATTGAAGCCAGCAAAGTCAAAGTTGGAACAGGTTGGCAAGCAAGAAATTAATTCTGTTCAGTTCCAGACTTCTCTGAGACGGTTATCAGGAGGAACAAAATAGTTATCAAAATTAAGATAGTGACATACAAATAAAATTAGTTTACTTCTATACATAATAAAGAATTCCCGTATCAAGGATACTTAGTCTTAGTTGATGTTTTCACATAAAGAAGGAACTTGAGAGGGTATCAATGACTTAATAATCTAATTTATTTTATGGTGAAAGCCATAAATTATTTTCCTCAATTAATGAAGATAAATAAAATTTTATGATCTCTTTAATAGTTCGTAAATTAAAAGTATACGTAACAGCTACATATAAACTTCCATAAGGATAAAATCATAATAGAAAATAAGGGGATAAACATCCTTTGTTGTTTTATAGCCAGTAAGCGAAACTAAAGATCGATAACTACGATCTATAAGTTTCATGCCGAAAAACTATCGGCGAAGGCAATTCGAAGTAAAGGTGGAGCAATTCTTGATTATTCAACCTTTTTTGAGGTCTCATTAGTGAGTAGGTCAGTCCTTATAAGGACTGACTTAAAGGGGCGAAGCAAGAATGCTTTTCATCTTCCCCGTTATCTGTAGAGGACAGTGTAGGGATAAGTTGTTATTGAGCTATTAAAGCTCTGATCATAGCAGGAGGGTAACAGCAATAGCCGAGCTTCAGTTAAGACTTCATTGGTTACAGCATTGCCATCCATTACCCTCCAAGAGTATTAATCACCGCATCTCACGGTCCCATATCTCGGAAGATATAGTCATATATAAGGACTGGCTTAAAGGGGCGAAGCAAGAAAATGCTTTTCATCTTCCCCGTTATCTGTAGAGGACAGTGTAGGGATAAGGTGTTATTGAGCTATTAAAGCTCTGATCATGGCAGGAGGGTAACAGCAATAGCCGAGCCAAAACTTCATTGGCTACAACATTGCAATCCATTACCCTTCAAGGGTATCCAAGGGTATTTGTCTCCTTTTTGACCCTCGGAAGATATAGTCCTTATAGTCCTTATAAGGACTGGCTTAAAGGGGCGAAGCAAGAATGCTTTTCATCTTCCCCGTTATCTGTAGAGGACAGTGTGGGGATAAGGTGTTATTGAGCTATTAAAGCTCTGATCATGGCAGGAGGGTAACAGCAACAGCCGCGCCTCATTTAGAACTTCACTGGTTACAGCATTGCCATCCATTACCCTCCAAGGGTATTGGATTAAATGAATCAATCACCACATCTCACGGTCGATTGATCACATGCAATCGGAAGATATAGCTTAGTGAAAAGAACTTACATACCTTCATTATACGAATGCTATAAAGGTGTATTAATATTTATAGTTAAGATAAAAAGCCAAATAGCTAGTTTTCTGACACATTAATATAGAAAATAAGGGGATAAACATCCTTTGTTGTTTTATAGCCAGTAAGCGAAACTGATCGATAACTACGATCTATAAGTTTCATGCTACCTTTGATATCTTCCAGGTCTACCCACTCACTGATGAGACCTCAAAAAAGGTTGAAACCGGTCTGGGTAGTGACCTCTCATCATAATGTAATGACAGTATTACATCTCCTAGGAGCTGTGTTTTACATTATGAGAAAATATCAAGAATAGTGAGGGAGCTTGCTCCACCTTTACTTCGAATTGCCTTCGCCGATAGTTTTTCGGCATGAAACTCATAGATCGTAGTTCGCGATCTTAAGTTTCGCTTACTGGCTATAAAACAACAAAGGATGTTTATCCCCTTATTTTCTATATTAAGGTGCCAGAAAACTAGCCATTTGGCTTTTTATCTTAAATAAAATCATAATATCAATTTTTTGAAAGCTGGTTATTAAAACCACTCATTAAAGGGAATAATTCATCACAATCACAGTAATTGTGAGTTTTCTCCTTAGGAGCCGTATTAGGAAAACTTTATGTAACTTCGTACTGATTACTTCGTTGCATCATTAGATATTTTAACCCCTCTGGTAGAGGACGACTACAATCCTAAAAAATACATGAAATTTCTTGTGCATACTCGACACACTGAAACAGTATTTCTATTTCTAATTATAGTTAGAACTTCGGTAACATACACATTTTCATTTTTCAGGATTAAAAAAGATTAATCGAAACGCTAAAATAAACAGAAAGGAAAATTGAAACATTTGCTTATAAAACTAGACTATTGAATGACACAAATGTACAATGGCTATATGAACAAAGAATTAACCAGTATCTAGATAAAATAAAACAAAACGAAGAAATAGAAATAGAATGGCTTAATATAAGAACGATACTAAATGCAGCAGCAAATGAAAGCTTAGGAAAGACCAAAAAATTCAATAAAAGAAAAAAAACTGAAGATCTGGGATGATACAATCAAAGAAATAATCAAAAAGAAAAAAGAAGCCTATCACAAATGGTTAATCAGTAAAAGATTAGAAGATGAAATAGAATATAAAAGAATAAGAGCCATAGCTAAAAGAGAAGTCAGGAAAAGACATAGAGAATCATGTAATAAATTTGTTTCTAATTTAGAACATGATTTATATAAAATAAGACCGAATGTATATAAGATTGTGAAACACCTAAATGCAGATACTAAAGAAAACATAAAATTAAACACTGAATTGAAATTAGAAGAATTTCTAAATTACTACACAGAACTGTGGACAGACAAATATTTTAAAAAAGACAACTGGCAAACAATTAACGAAAATGAAAAGGAAATAACTGAAGAAGAATTAGAAATCAGCCTGAAAGAAACAAGAAACGGAAAATCACTAGGAGAAGATAAACTAGGTTCAGAACTATATAAATATGCAGGAACAAGATTCAAAGAAAGAATCTTAATATTTTTAAATAAAATTTACTCAACTGGTATCCCCCAATAGAATGGAAAAAAGCAATTGTGATTCCTATCTTTAAAAAAAGTAATAGAAATGACCCTAAAAACTATAGAGGTATCAGTATACTAAATTCATGTTACAAAATATACAGCAGAATCTTAAATAACAAACTAATGAAATATTCCGAAAACTTTATTCTAGAGGTACAAAATGGATTTAGAAAAGGACGATCATTTATAGACCCAGCCTTCTGTCTAAAATTAATAATAGAGAAAAGAAGAGAATATAATTTAGAAACACATATTGCATTTATCGACTTTGAAAAAGCATTTGACAAAGTTAAAAGAAACATATTATTTAACATATTAAAAGAAAGACAAATACCAAATAATATCCTAAAAGCTGTCACAAGTATATATGAAAATAATCAAATACAAATAAGATTAAATCACGAGCTATCATATACAAGAGAGAAGAGATAAACCAAGGGGTCCGACAGGGATGTCCCCTCTCAGCAACTCTTTTTAATATCTACTTAAATGAAATAATAATAAAATGGAGTAAAAATTTACATCAAGGAATTAAACTTTCACCTACAGTTAACTTAAACACTCTCCTCTTTGCAGACGACCAAATAATAATTACAAATTCTGAAGATAACTTACAGAAAGCTATTTTAAATCTAAATGAGATACCAAAGATTATGGTATGATAATATCAACGGAAAAATCAAAAACTATGGCCTTTAAAGGACAAGATCCAGCAAGAACTAAAATAGTAATAGACAACAAGATCTTAGAACAGGTGAATTCATTTAACTACCTAGGATGTATGATCACATATGAAAATGAAAAAGATTTAAACATAAAAATTGCAAAATATTTTAAAATAACAGGTGTAATTAATTCTATATTTAAACCAAACCTAGTTCAAAAACAAACCAGGCTAAAAGTATACAATACATTAGCCCTACCGGTCTTAATGTATGGAAGCGAAATCTGGACAATAAAACAAGAAGACAAACAAAGATTAACAACAGCAGAAATGAAGTTTATGAGAAAAACTGCAAAGTATACCCTATTTGATCACAAAAGAAACGAAGATATTATGAAAGAACCAAGAACCAGTAATAGAAAAATTAAAAAATATAAACATAGATGGATGGAACACGTTCAAAGAATGAAAACAGAAAGATTACCAAAGCAAGCCTTAAAGTACAAGCCATCAGGAAAAAGAAAACCAGGACGTCCTCTTAAACGATTCAACGATGACTTCTAAGGCCGGAACAGGCCATACTAGGCCTAAATCCTTGATACGTATGATGATGATGATGATGATGATGCTAAAATAAATTGTGTTAATCGATCAAGTTATTGTTTATGAAAAACGAAAGTGGTGTATCATAACTAAAGTCAGGATCTAGGGACACCACATCGTGGTTTGGTACTACACCCTCTGTCCAAAAAGAAACCGAACTTTTCGACAATAGAATAAACTGGTGGAGCCGCCTGCTGTATCTTTTTGTTGTCGAAGGCGGCAACTTTCATTAGTGTTGTGTCAACTGTTTTTGACATTTCTTTCATTAGAAGCCGAGTTATAGTGTCAACAGTGACAGTGTGTTTTGACGAACGGTCGGTCGTCACAATATACATGCCGTACGCGACGAATTCTCGTTATCATTCGCTTCAACACTTCGAGATAAAACTCACCATTGACCGTTTGGCCAGCGGAACGAATTCTTTGTGGATAATGCCCTTGGAAACGTAGAAAGAAATCAGCATTGTCTTTATTTTTGACTTCTCCAGGCGACTTTTTTTTCGGATGCCCCTCCTCTGGTGGTCAGCACTTTGGCGCTTTGTTTCGGATTCATAGTGAAAACACCATGTTTCGTCACCAGTACCGATCGTTTCAAGGAAGTTTGAGTCCTTACGAACGGTTTTAATGAAGTCCTTGCAGTGTTCAATTCGATACATGTTTGGGTCGTCGGTCAACTTGTGGGGAACAAATCGCGAATTCAATTTACGAATGCCCAAACTCTCGGTCAAAATGTTGTGCACAGTTGATTTTGGAATCCCAAATTTATCCTCAATCAATCTCACGGACGATTTCGCGATTTCTTTGATGAAATCACGCACTTTTTGGATGTTAACTTAGTTCAGTCCAATAATAAAATTAGTTTAATTATACTCTAACCAAGTGAAAAATAAACTTTCGACCTCGTTCAGTCCAGTTTTTTGACGCCCCGGCCTTTCGTCGTCCTCAAGCGTCTCACGACCACTTTGAAATCGCTTAAACCACTCATAAACTTGAGTACGGGATGAGCATTCATCACCTATACTTTTTTGAAGCATTTGATGCGTTTCGGTAAAACGTTTACGAAGTTTAACAGTTAACACAACACTTGACACAACAAAATAGTTGATACAACACTAAGGTTGCCGCTTTCGACAACAAAAAGATACGACAGGTGGCGTTACTAGCTTCTTCTCTTTTCGAAAAGTTCGGGTTATTTTTGGACAGAGGGTGTATATCCAGATGACGTTTTATATATATATATATATATATATATATATATATATATATATATATATATATATATATATATATATATATATATATATATATATATCCAACGAAAGGGAAATGAAATTATTCTGGTTACTGTCTTTCAAATAACCAAAATTTGATATGAATATGCAAATGAATTTTACGCAAGAACCATTGCTTCGTAGAATTTACTCTTGAACTTCTGTTTAATCAGGTTACCTATTTAGTTATCCTAAAAAGAAGTCCGTTATCTTATTATTCATACTTTGTGTTTCTGTTCGCATTTGATCTTTTTAATTGAGGAATTAAATATCCAAGTAGCTTACAAACTGTTCCAGAAGTTCGATTCGTTCTGAGACCAAAAAGCACCATTCCTTCACCGTAATATGCTGGCTTGTACGGCATCAGTTAGCGATTATATGATGGAAAGTCAAACGCCAAAACTATCAAATTAGAATTATACGTAGCACTGTAACGACAGCTGACATTCATTCTATGGGCTGGGCTGTAGTAAGGATACTGTATCTAAAAGAAAAAAAATTCCATGTTTAGTCTTTAGAACAGGATTTTCGTATTGGGACAGGATAGCGTCATATACACAATCCTCTCCCAATCCGTTTTCTATCTGATATTTTTTTATATTTCAAAATAATATTAAAAATGGCTGTTTCGTCATCATGCATGATCTTTCGTGAAAACATGTTTTCGTAGTATTCGTTGATATTCAGATGGCATCGTCCCAAATACTACCACAACATAATTAGACACAATCGCATATTATATAAACCGACATTGAACTAAAATAAAAATATAATTTACTCTCAAAAGATGTTATTTTATAAATAAAATATCTGTCTACGAAGATCAATATTTTAAGTATCATAATAAGTTTGAGCGCGGTTAGTAGTTGGAAGGGGACCAATCGTTCGATGCTGTTGCCACATTCTCCCTCGATGAGTCTTTGGACTCCCTGGAGGTGTCAAATAATAATAATAATAATAATAATTTATTTTTTTGAAATTATTATCTTTAGTTTTTCGTTATCGTTATTTATTACTGTTGAAGTTTCCAAAACGAATATTGAATATATAATCCACCCAAAACGAAAAATTTATGTAGTATAACAATTAATGAGATATTGCTAAGCAAACAGTCTTCAAGTTCGCTGACTGATATGGCTATTCACCCTAGAAAAACTATAAATAAAATTATGACTGTGCTATAGAAATGGATGTTGAAACAAACTGGAATACAAAAAACACCTAAATGAATATTCTGACTTTCTTTGAGGAGAGGAGAGAGAGAGAGAGAGAGAGAGAGAGAGAGAGAGAGAGAGAGAGAGAGAGAGAGAGAGAGAGAGAGAGAACAATTTCACACCTAATTTATTCTGACATACTAGAGTTCAGCCACAGGTCTTCACATACTAATTATATTCAGGAAAATCTAATTTTTCTTCCAACAGCCAGCACAGTCAACACACTGTACCATTCAAGAAATAAGAAATAATCTCGAAAACCTCTATTCAAGAAGTGCACCAGCTAAACACAAATTCTAAAAACATCTGAGTCATGTAACGTCCAGTAAAAGCCTAAAAGGAAGGAATTGAAACCAGTCCTAAATGTGTACAGTTTTTAGTTGTACATTTACACAAAATTTCCTATAAAATTAGCATGAAGGGAAAGAGTAGTCCAGAGTGTTCATTCCAATTTTGATTGATATCTGCACTTCTCCACCTTTCCTTATGAAAAATTCACTTAAGTAAACAACTCTTTAAACAAATAAGACAACTTCAAACAAAAAAAAATAATGAAAGTTATTTCTTTAGCTAAAATTCACATAATACGCTGTTAACTAACGTTAAGGCAACACTAATTTTTCTAATTCTAACAGTCTTGCAATATACGCGGTTTAATAAGTTAGTTATATTAAACGATCCACTTATAACTAGTTGGATATTTTAAATTTCACTATCTGTCATGCACAGAAATATTATAAGAACTGTACCACATTAGTTCTTTTTTTTTAAATTAATTATAGCGCCATCTTTGCTCTCAAAAATGAACTGAATCATGATATGTGTCCATGCCGAACAAGAATTAGAAACCTTTGCGCAGATTTGCGTCAATGTCACTTACGCAGCATATATACACGGAATGTTAGATCACGTGGCTACCACGTGTACTAGGCAACTATTCTAAGAATGATGGTAGGTAGGTAGGTATTCGTCAATAGCGTTGTTAAACGCTATTGGCGAAAAACAAATAACCTTTCGGAGTTCAATAAAGGTGTTATTGTGGGTGCCCTTCCGACTGGAGCGACGATTCTGACAACAGCTTTGTTGACTGGTGTATAACCAGTAGAAAAATAACCCACATTACTTGCGGGATAGGCGTAAGTATGGTTCTGAGACAGTCTGTCAGCAACGAGATCGTCTGAGAAGGTGGCTAAACAGAACTTCTTGTGTGTACAGCAATTGAACGAAGCATTTAATGCAAGCCGACCCGAATCTCACCGAGGGATTTGAAGAGAATCAGTACTAGAAGTCACATGCCTACACGGAAATCACTGATTTCTGCGAAGAAACGTAAAGTTCGTCTACAGTATTGTCAGGAACACCGTGATTGGACCCTAGAAGACTGAAAAACAAAGTCATGTAGTCCTACGAGTCACGACACCCCTTGTTATGTACTAACAGTAGACAGAGAGTTTGATGGGAGCCCCATGAAACAATGAACCCCATGAAGCAACACTTTGTGGAATGTGCTGTAAATTGATTTAAATAAGGTCCAACACGGTATTAAATAAAAGTTTTTAATTCAGTATTTCTATTTTTACAGGTATTGTTTAAATGCTATTAGGGAATCATACTATTAGATGAAGATTTCATCTAGTTGAACATTTTCGTAAAGATTTTCAGTTGGGAAAAACATTTTAATAATCTTGATGCAAATATACTGTGAGTATTTACAGATTATGAAAGCCATAAAAAGGTTTTTCGCTTGGTTAGAAATTAAATTAAAGTTGTCCAGAAATTATATTCTTGTTTAACCCTTTATCAAAGTGTGCTGACTCCCACTGATGAGATCTCAATAAAGGTCAAAACCAGTCTGGACAGTAGCCCTTCCCATTATACACTTATGAAAGAATGTGTTTGGCATTAAGGAATACTTACAAAAAGTTGCTTGGCTAAAGGAAAAAAAATTAAATTCAAATTTAAATGGATCGTAAATTTATTAAAACTGTCGAAGAAGCACGAATAAAAACACAATACAACAGATGCAACAAGCAGAATATACTCGTAAATGATAACAGCAGATAGTAAACAGTAATAGTACATATGTTATAAAAATATCCTAAATTTTTTTCAATTGGTAAAATAGAGAGATGTCGATAGTTAAAGAAAAGCTTGGGAATTAAATAGAAAATGGAAATAGATTAGAAGAATTGTACAATGTGTGTGTTTGTGTGTGTGTGTGTGTGTGTGTGTGTGTGTGTGTGTGTGTGTGTGTGTGTGTGTGTGTAGCTAAATGCCTTAGTCATACTGTTACTATAAAAATACAAGTGTAGACTAAAAAAATTAACTGACTGTATCTATGAGGGCACACGTAACATGCAGTATATTCTTGAGACATAATATATGAAATTTAGAGTAATTTCTTATAATATGAATTTAAAATAAAAGTCAACATTGTTTAGTCCCATGAGGTGGTCTCTTCTTTCTAAAAGTGTAACTTGATGTTACAGATTTAATTTCCTTAACATGTTTATTTTAGCTGCTTGCTTCTAAGTACTGAAAAGAGTCGTGAATTTCTTAAAGGATTAAACAAGAATATAATTTATTGGCAACTAAATTTATTCAAGTTATTTTATTCTTTTATTTAGAAGTATATTTAACTTACCCCTTAACACAGACAACTCCTCTGGAAAATCTAGGTAAGTACACTTTTTATTATTGGATGTGTACTTTCATTTAATTCTCATTTCAATGAAGAATTGACCGCTATAAAAATTTCAACAGCAGAAATTTCTGCCTCTAAAACAGAATTATTATATGCTATATGAGCATATGATTTACGATGATATTGATGTAATATACAGGATGGTTTAAAATTCCACGTACAAACTTTTGATGGAAGGTAGAGAACATTAAAATCAACCATATTCACATAGGAAACCATGACCGGAAACGCCGCCCAAAAGTGATAGGTGGCGCTGTTTGCCAGCGTTCCAGGTGAGCAATTGGGGTTTCCTCATTCAAGCTTTCGACGTCGTACGAAGAACATGCGTCGTTTTACGAACACTGAGATGGCAGACATGCACCTCATTTAGCATATTATGTATCCAACTACTATTGAACTGTTCAGTTACTCCTCATAAAGTTTTTTTTACACTACTTACTGCCTTGTGTTATTTCTGTATCTTTGTGTCCCTGTTAGTACCTTCCGGTGGCGTTTCCGGTCATGCTTTCCTATGTGAATATGGTTGATTTTGATGTTCTCTACCTCCCCTCAAAGTTTGTACGTGGAATTTTGAACCACCCTGTAAATTAGTCCTAAGTAAGATATTGAATTACTAATGATAAAAAATCTAGGTACCAAATTCTACCCTTCTAACTATAGAAGTGTCCTCGACCAACAAAACGAGGCAGTGGAATACTGATATTTGCTAAAAAAAATTGCAATATACTAAAGTATACAGCCAAACGTTTTGCCTTTTGGCAAAAATAAGATGCAGAAATAGAGAATATAACAGATCCATTCATATGAAAAAAAAAATAAAGTCTACGAGTCCGTGTATTCGCTACTTATTGCTACTTTCACTTGCATGATTGCTGTTAATGACTGTTGACTCTCATCAGAGACCAGGATGAAACCTTAGCAGTATCAATAATCCAATGTCAGGAAAGTTAAATTCATCGTAAATGAACTCTCGGTATGTGCATAATTAAACCTGGAGCTTAAATTCAAACCTTTGATCTATTCTTCTGTATACTTAGTTATAAAATATAGGTTGTTATCTTCTTTTTTTTTTGCCAAATTAAAGCATTTTAACTCAACATTTTAGTATTTAGTTATGAACCTATCAAATATCTGATTATGCACCTCATATGATAACTCTGTGGCAAAGAATTGTTGTGGTATTGAAAAGAGGATTTTTGCTCAGAAGTCTTTTGCGTGGTCTTTGATTAAAACCAACAGTTCCAAACAACTGTCGGGCCAATAAAACCAAAAGTAAGTATTTATAAAAAGCCAATCTACCTACTCTGGGCACAGCCCATGTCTTTTAAATTGTGCAAATGAATGCAGTTGATGGTTATATTTTCAAAAGCTATTTGTAAATTTCGAAACTTTTAAATTTCAACCATAAAATATGGATGAATCCATCCATTAATATGAAAAAAAACCACAATAATAATAATAATTTTTTTTATTTTTAATAATAATAATAGTTTATTATCTCTCAAATAATTACATGAATATACTAAAATTTAGGCAACAATGCAACTTTTTCTTGCAAATGGTTCAGTAAAAATTATAATTACTCGTAATATCATTATCATTTGCAGAATTTCTCATTGACACAAAAGTAAAAAGCGTGTATTGTTACCATTAATAATAATCATAGTAATCGTGTTTATTGTTAATGACTCACAAGTTAAACAATATTACTTATGTTGCAGTTTACATAATAATATATTTTTTTAAAAAAATTAAATATGTAAATTAAGTACATAATTTTAAATTTAAATATATAGCTGAAGTATTATTGTCACATTTTCTGCTTACTACAAGTATTCATTACAATATGTAAGTAGGCAGGTGTTTGGAAGGTCAAATGAATGATCTGAAAGGTCTGTTCAAAGTGAAATTGCCGATATATCCTGTGTTATTGTCTTGATGGTTCACATTCTTTTTTATTGTGGGCTTCTTTTTGAGCTAATTAGGAGGCTTTTATTTCACTGTGGCAGCCTTTCTATGTCTTCTGAGCTTTTAATTTGTATCGGCTTTGAAGTTTGTGACTTCCTTATGAATGTCTTGGCATTTCTGGTCCACAAAAATTGGTAATTTTTTCCTGTTTTTGCATTTCTTGCTTGGTACAACAGATTCTGGTTGAATGGTGTTAAATATTCGGATAGGAAGATTGTTCTGTATTGTCTTGCTGTGCGTTCAAGTCCTTGGCAACTTTTTTTTGGTTTTTTCCTTGGTTTTTTCTGCCTGCTGGCTTTTATGAGATTGTCTCTTGTGGACTTGCTCGTAAGACGAATTATGACTGGTGCAGGTCGTGGCAATCCTTGGTTTTTGCTCTTCCTAGGAATCCGATTTACGGTCTGAATGTCGTTAAGCTGTAGGGGGATGTCAATTGCATGGCCTAATTTTAAAACCTACGTCTCTGAGGTTTTCTGTAGGTGCAGTTTCAGGAAGACCGTTTATGACAAGATCTTTATGTTGTTGCTGATTTAAACGTTCGTATTGTAGTTTTAGAGAATGAAGTTCTTGGGGAGTTCGGATGTCTCTTTCATCAAATTGTGTTGCCTGTCATTTAGTGCGTTAATGCTCATTTTAATGCTTTTACCGTTTGCAACACTTCTATAAATGCTAAATTATTATGTTTTACCCAATCTTTATATTCGCTAGATTGCACAAGGTCTACTAAGCTGGCTTTTATGGTCTCTAGACCGTTTCATATTAGTATATTTAAAGAGTTGAAATTATAGGACTCACCTGCATTTTTTTCTCTGTTCAGTTCGTCGTCTGATTTTGCCTCCGGTATAATCGGCTGCGTAGTAGGCGACTGCTTTAGGTGCGTTTCTTTGTTCTTCGTACAGAGTACGCACTTCCATTCCTCGCGTGTTACATCGGATTTATATTTATGTTGCCCGGTCGTTTCTGAAATGCCTGCACATTTTAAGCGTAGAATCCTACTGCATTTCGTAAAGTGATATTATTTCCGTCGGACGATAAATCCTCCAGGCATTGGATACACTTCATGACTCACCTTTCTTTCCTTAGGCAGTATGGCGTGATTGTGAAGATGGCGACGTCCTTTGTTCTTCGCTGTTTGTTGACCACGGTCCTCTCTGTTCACTTTTCAACACTTCAAAATTTGGTTTCTTCTTAGCCGATCTCATTGAATTTTATATCACTGTCTTCGGCGTGATAAGTAGGGTTACTTGGGAAAACTTTGAACTTAAAACAGGAGTTGGAATCACTTTAAAACTATAAAAAACTAGAGCAGCGATATCACCGTGCGCCCGTTCGTATGCTTACACAACGCAATAATGCATCATCATCATTATACCGGCCTGGTTGGCAGAGTGGTTAGCGTATCCGCTCTCCAGCCAAAAGGCTGCGGGTTCGAATCCCGCCTTGGGCATGGAAGTTTGTGATTTTCTCTGAAAGTAGTAGTGGTCGGCGGTAGATGGCGTTGGTGTTACATGATGAAGGCTGGTGGAGTAGTGAGACGTAGAGCTGTAGAGTAGATGCACTCCCTCGATGAGTCTTTGGACTCCCTGAAGTTGTCAAATAATAATAATATTCCATTTTAACGTCGTAATAGTCAAAGAACTAAATGCACACGTCATCATGCCGAAATCTGTACTAAAATAAGTGCTGCTGATAATCAACGGGGTTACCTTGATATTACATGCTGATTATAGTCCACGCAATTTAACATGTTAACATTTTTACATGAAATAAACAGCTGAACTTGCAGTCAGTCCAAAAAGCAAGCATAAGAAAATATTTGAAGAACGTATACCATAACAACCCCGAACGATATTTAGGGATATTCTCAGCGCATAATGTAATACACACTAGGGATAAATGGAAATATAGATGCATTTTCCTATAGAGATCAACTCGCTCAAACAACTATACCGAAATGACTACACAGGCAATTGTAGCATGTACTTGAAATGTTCTGAATATTTAAGAAAATACGAAAACGTTATAGCCAGAGAAGGAATATAAGAAATTGGGAAAGAAGTTATAAGAATATATAAGAAAGCAAAGAAAAATAAATAGATCAAAACACAAGCTAAACTCCTCAGATACACAGCACATGTTTCATATACGCAAAGAAAGGATACTCTATGGAAACAACTCTTTACTATACAGATAAACAAGAAACCAACCTTTACATAAAATTATGTAAACACAGATGGAATTTTAGTAATTATTGACAAATTCATTGACTTGAAAAACATAAAACGGCTTCGTGAAACAAGCCAAACATCTTCAAATGTCTGCAAATAATTTTAAGGAGAACTTCGTGTGTAACACCCTAGAACTATTGGATCCTTTAAGTATTCACTTTATCCCACGATCACACGCAAATTAGACACTGTGGCTGCAAGCCATAACAGAGGAGGAATTGTTTTTCTGCAGCTCATGATATAAACCAAAAAGGTCCAGGCATCGGTGGAATCAGTCTTCAAAATATGACAAGTTTAGGTAGTTAATAAAAAATCTTTAAAATCTGGATATATGCCCAACCAGATTTGAAAACCTCAGAACACACACACACACACACACACACACACACACACACACACACACACACACACACACACACACACACACACACACACACACACACACACACACACACACACACACACACACACACACACACACACACACACACACACACACACACACACACACACACACACACACACACACACACACACACACACACACACACACACACACACACACACACACACACACACACACACACACACACATATTGAAACGAAAGAGTAACAGCAGTTATTTTAAAAATAAATAAAGAAAGCCTACTTAACCATAATTGGATTATATGCTCCAAAAGAGCTAAGAGATAATAGCATTGAATTCTGTGCAGAATCAACAATATATGAATAATCTGGCTTTTCTCTCTCTTCTCACATGCAGCGCGGGTGACAGCCTTGATAGGTATGCTCAACACATTCTTCTTATTAAAGGAGGGAGTCAGCATCACCATTCTTGCCTTCAGTCAATCATTCTCGTCCAGCCTATCTCAGTACCGACCCTATTGCACCTACTGTTGTACCAACTCAATGACTTGGGAATTTTTCCACTTCCTTGCCATGGTTAGTTTACTGTTTACACTCTAATGATCCAAACATCTGCACTAAACTAAAACACTCCTCACTGAAATGAGCGCTTTCATCTCCTACTGCTCTGCAACCCCCCAATCCTTTTCTAATTCTGGTTCATTTCCTCTGCGGTCCATGATGAAAATGCAAGATGTATTGAATAAATTAAATAAAAAATTCCAGCTTCTTCGAAAAAATGAAAGGAATGATCACATTTATTTGTGGAAGTAGCATTTGCTTCTATAGCGCCAGACTATCAAGCGAAGTACTGGGAAAAAGTCAATTCTTTTCACTAACGAGAGGAACTTTCGAGGCCTTTTTTTAGCCAGTTCCTCAGTTAATCGATATTTGGAGCAGAAAATAAATTTTTTTTCACTCAAGCAAACTAAGATTTTAACCTTGTAATAACTTAAGAAATGTGCAGGACCGTGACATAGAAGCAGTTGTCTGCCGCAGTGGCGCACCCAGGTAGGAAGGCCAAGGGGTCCTGGCCCACCCAAAAGAAAAAGGAAAGAAAACAGTAGAAAAAATTTTAAAAACCTTTTCCTAACTAAAAGTCAATTTATGTTGTATCTTGTCTTCTATTTCTACTTATGAATTAGCGGTCACATAAGGTAGGAATACCCTATTAGTTCTCGGGAATCGCTGCCTCTGTGAACGCAAGGCGAACAGCAGTGCTCGGGCGGACCGAGCGCTACTTCGTTTGTCTGAGCTGGGCCGAAGAAGATTACTGGTATCATGTATTGGCGATCACTGCAGATGCTCAGTCATAGATTGTATGCAATGCGTAGTGTATTCTCAAATCGTCTACTCAACTCTCCCCCCACCCCCAAGTTTAAATCCTGATTGCGCCACTGGTCTGCCGTATTCATTTCACCGCATCTTATGAAATCATCGATAGCCTTGAGCCTGCTGTCAGTGAGAGCTAAGGTTGCATAATGGTTGCTTTCTGATTTTTCGAAAATCTTAGTTAGCTCGTTTGTGGAGATGGACGATTTATATTTTATTATATTGCTAACCATTATAATTAAGGATATTCCATAAATAGAAAAGAAAAAGAAAAAATAATGATAAAAATAAAAATGGTAAAAAATCCTAAATAGCCCCACTTAGCCCATTCGTAACAGTAATGTAGTATAAATTTATAATAACATTCCTGGGTGAAAATCACATAAAAAATGATTAAGTAGCAAATAAAAAAAGAATACCAAAGAATAAGAGATATATCTCAGAAAGAAGTTAGTAAGCCGGAAAATGAAAGCAACAAGAATTTTTAAATATTTATTTAACGGAATAATATAGTCACAACAGAAACATTTGATAAACAGATAATACAGATAATGATCTATAACACTGAAAGAAGCAAAATGAGATTTAGAAACACAAAAAGGTAATAAAGATTACATTAAAACCACTGTCCTAAAATACAGAGAACAATAAATAAGGAAATTAAACATATTTAGAAGATTTAATCGAAGCAGAAAAATACATTCATAAATTAAATACATTCATAAATACATTCATAAAGTAAAAATACATTCGTTAAGTTAAAAAGAAACATTTAGCTTAACAAAAAAATGAAATAACATTATGAGACTTTTACACACACACACACACACACACACACACACACACACACACACACACACACACACACACACACATTATGATAATGAAATACAGAAGTGATTGAAGTACTCAGATATCTTTGAGAGTCAAAACCCAATGCGTTCGAGAGGGATGTCCCTAAGATATTTTTAAGTGAAATAATAAACAAAAAAATGGAATAGAAATTACAATCAAGATATTGAGCTATTATCTAATATTAATTTAAACACACTTTTTTTTTTCAATGACTAGGTGATAACTACTGTGGCTGAAGATGTTAGAAGTAACGCAAAAGCTACACAGTTTATGGATTATGAAAGAAAGCATTGAATTCTGGATGAAAAATATAAATAAGATGAACAAGGATTAATAGCACCTGAATGGATAATAGGAAAATAACAAAATATATCCTATTGATCATAAAAGAAATGAAATAAACAATGAAAGAAATAAACCAAGAACCATGTAAAAGAAAATAACCAAACATGAACACATGGAGGATGTCCAAACAATGCGAATAGAAAAATTCCTAAATAAGATCTTAACCATTCGAAAAAAGGAAGCCAAGTTGGCCCATTGAAGAGATAGTTTCCAAGGCCTAAACAAGTCATAACAGACCTAAATACTTGAAAAGCGATTGACGATGATGTTTAAGATAGTTTGGTGATTTCTAAAACGATTTAAATAAATTGGCCAAATAATTATTACAAATCGTTTGAATAAATTCATATTTCTAAAGAATCCTACTAAATGATTTAGCATGTCGAAACTGGTCTAAAATTAAGCTAAAGGAGACTTAAAGATGCTATTTTCGTGAATAATAAATTACTGATATCGGAAAAAATTCATCAGTTTGTGGAATTAATCTTTATTGCCTATTTTAAAAAGTTACTTAATCCTCATCTAATGCAAGTATTTCAAACAAAATTGAATCGTGTATTATAACAATTTTTTATTCACTCTTCCAAACCAAGGAATACATTATTTTCTTTGGGGTTCTGTGGTTTATAGTTTTTTCTGGGATTTACCGACTTTCCTGTACCGGATGCTCATCCTGATGAACCGAAAGTAAGCTAAGCAGCATCCGCATTAACTGGCTGTGTACATCTTCCACTATCATTTCGAAGAGATCTGCGGAAGATAGATAACGACTGTCGCATATGTATAAAGGTCACTCACACTGCACTAGCCTATCCATTGAATTATCACCAATCTCTTTGGAAAAACCATATAAATTGACACGTTGCAGTAAATATCAGACAAAAATTTAAAATTTAAATTTATTATCTTTTTTACTTTTTCTTTTATAACAAAATTTTAATTTTTTTAAAGATATCTCTCTCGATGTTTTAAATCAGATTCAAGATTTTAAAAACGAAAGATTATTTAACCGGAATATCAACTTTTTTTCCCTCTTCCTTCCTTTATTCTTGGAACCCCTTCCAAATTCAGGTGACCGTTGGTTGAAAACTCGTATTAAAAGCAAAATCGAAAACCGGTCGTCAGTTGAATATTTCAGCTGAGAGCGACCACTAGAAGATACCCTAAAGCTGTTCCATTTGCTGTTCGTTCCTTACAGAGGGTATGTAAATCTAAAAAGGGTGTTTGATTGTTTATGACATGAAATGCTAACAGTTTTCAATTTTTTGTTCTACATTTACAAGTTTGCTATCTTAAAAATACCGATATTTCTTTTTTTTTGTACGTGTATTATATAATTCAAAAATATAAATAAATATTTGGATTAACTGGATTTCTATCCTCCTGAACGGCATTTGGAAGGATAACAGGAAAGTGTTTGAATCAGTCGATTGATTGAAAATAACACTATTTTAGAATCATAAATGATATATTAATTGTTCAGTTATACGAATTATGAGATTAATTAATTTTTGTTTTTAAAAAATAAACGTATTTTAAACAATTATATTACTCCCTTATAGGTTTGGCGTCCAAAATGGTAAACATAACCGCTTTTCTATATTTTTTTTTACATTACAAGTAAAAATAAATAAATAAATTATGTTTCGTCGTATTTTTTTTTATTTTCCATTCTCAACATGTGGAGATCTCTTAGGTTCAACTAACATTTGGAAATCGATGGGCATATCAAGTGGCTATTTCATGATTTTCAAAGCATAGGAGGGAATTCAATCCATTGTTATTATTTCAGTGTTTAAAGGAAAAATCTAACAATGAAGATTGCTTTGATTTTGGTCGGTTGCTTAGCATTACTGGGTTCAATCATCACTTGCGGAAGATGAAGCAGGTAAAAATGAAGAAGGAGGAGAAGATGAAGCAGATAAAGATGAAGAAGAAAGTACTGTATACAGCAGAGATAACTGCGCAATCTTGTGATCCTAAACCTTAAGTCATGTATTATTGTCTGAAATAGAATGGGTTATACGATTTTTCTGAGATGTTAATTTAAAACCCGAGTTCGTGGAGAAAAAGTGCACTTGCCTGTACCGGAGATCGACTAACTCGGGAAAAGAACAACAACAACAAAAAGCTCCTCTAGTCGACGACTGTTATCGAACCAATAAAGGTCTGTTACTACTGAAGGTACTGCTTTATAGAACCAGAAATTGCTACGAGGCTAGAAGGTCAAAACATGTAATCTTTTCTCTAGATTAGGCTTGCAAAAGTTAATTATAAGTAATTCTGATAACGACTATGTACATTAAAATTAATTAATTAATTTTAAATTCTATGTTTAATCAACATAATCAACTTGTGGAAGTCTCATGAATAGAGGAAGGGAAGATTCCACTAATTTAAAAACTGCTATAAGAAAAATATCATAGAACTTTTTTGTTATTTATTTTAAATTTAGAATAACGTTGAATATAAAACATTTTAAGGTATTCTCACAATGAATTCAATTTATTATTATTATTTTAGTGTTTGAAGGAAAAATCTAACAATGAAGATTGCTTTGATTTTGGTCGGTTGCTTAGCATTACTGGTGAAGGTTCAATCAGCACCTGCGGAAGATGAAGCAGGCAAAGATGAAGCAGGCAAAGATGAACAAGGAGGAGAAGATGAAGCAGGAAAAGATGAAGAAGAAGAAAGAGAAGATGAAGCAGGTAAAGATGAAGAAAAAGGTGGACAGGAAGACGAAGCTAATGATAGTACAGGAACTACTGCTGTGCTGGCATTATCTGACAACCTCGAAAATGCTGTGAAAGCAAAGTGCTTTGCTACAGATGGCGAAGGGAAGCCCTATTCTTTCGAAGCACTTATTCCGTAAGTATGAACGCAATTTAACCATTGGATATTATTTTCTAACATTCACAATTTCTTTCTTTTATTACCTATCAGCTGAGGTGCAGTTTTTTCCTTATCGCTTAAAATGCTTTTCCTTTTGATATCAGCGCCATCTGTTATCTTAAAATTAAACTGTGTTGTACCATAATCGAAAATACATTAGCAACTATTATTAAAAGTATTAGTTGATAGTAAATTAATGAATAGAATAAAATAGAAAATATTCTTTTCTCGAATTTAGGGGCGTATCAGACTTTACTATTTACCAAAGAGAGCAGGGTGGTAAAACAAAGTAAGTATGACTCTGTAGAAAAATTTTTGAAACCAATTATTTTAATTATTATGTATTAATAATATGTGTATATGATATCTGATGACTAAACATCTTAAGTGTACCAATATTAAATGACTAAGGTAACAACAACAATAATAGAATATTGAATTCACTTGTTTTTTAAATGACATCTGTACGCATGGTCAGTAGATACTGTTTTCTACGGTGAATGATTTTAAAAGTAATAATAAAATGTTAGTAGTAGAGGAATATATTTGAACATTAAAATTTAACATAAAAAATTCTTAAGATAAATAAACGCCAGGCTATTATTCTTTGCGACAAACATTTCAATTTTTCTATGCTTGTTACCGGCTGTTTCATTTATCTAATTTTATTTTGCATTTCAGAATGGATATTGGGGTTCCTCGTGATTTCGTAAAAATAGAAAATGGCAGGAGAACGAGGGTGTGTCCTCACTTTACGACAATAACTCACGCAAAGATCGGAACGATAAAGCTACAAGAAAATTAACCGATAAAATGAAGTGTGTATTAAATAGTTGATTGTGCAAAATCCTGTGATGAGTTACAGATTTGTAAGAATTCATACCTAAATAAAAAATTAATGCATTTATTAAAACTGCGTTGTTATTTCTACTGCTGAATTATGTTTAACTAAATGAAGCATAATTTTATAATTTTTGTGCTAAAAGTTACTGCTTATTTAAAGAATTTAAACAGTATTTATATGTAAACAAACAAAATTAAAACAAAGGAGTTCAGTTTAAAAGAAAGACAAATACCAAATAATATCCTAAAAGCTATCAGAAGTATATATGAAAACAATCAAATACAAATAAGATTAAATCACGAGCTATCATGTACGACAGAGAAAAACCAAGGGGTCCGACAGGGATGTCCATTTACCGAAAATCTTTTTAATATTCACCTAATTGAAATAATAATAAAATGAAATAAAAATTTACACCAAGGTATTGAACTTTCTCCTACTGTGAACTTAAACACTCTCCTTTTTGCCGACGACCAAATAATAATTATAAATTCTGAAGATAACTTACAGAAAGCTATTTTAGATCTAAATGAGATAGCCAGGAATTATGGTATGATAATATCAACAGAAACATAAAAAACTATGGCCTTTAAAGGACAAGATCCAGCAAAAACTAAAATAGTAATAGATAATAAGATCTTAGAAAAGGTGAATTCATTTAACTGAACTGCCTAGGATGTATGATCACATACGAAAATGAAAAAAAGATATAAGCGTAAAAATTGCAAAATATTTAAAAATAACAGGTGTAATTAACTCTATATTTAAACCAAACCTAGTTCAAAAACAAACCAGACTAAAAGTATACAATACATTAGCCCTACCAGTCTTAATGTATGGAAGCGAAATCTGGACAATAAAACAAAAAGACAAACAAAGATTAACAACAGCAGAAATCAAGTTTATGAGAAAAACTGCAAAGCATACCCTATTTGATCACAAAAGAAATGAAGAAATTATGAAAGAATTAAACCAAGACTCAGTAATAGAAAAAATTAAAAAATTTTTTTAATTTTTTCCACATTCTTTGAACGTTCCACCCATAAATGGGTGGAACGTTCAAAGAATGAAAACAGAAAGATTACCAAAACAAGCTGTAAAGTACAAGCCATTAGGAAAAAGAAAACCAGGACGTCCTCTTAAACGATTCAACGATGACTTCTAAGGCCGGAACAGGCCAAGCTAGGCCTAAATCCTTGATATGCATGATGATGATGATGATGATGATGATGAGTTCAGTTTTATATCCACTGTATGTATATTGAAGAGTTGGGTGGGTTGGTGATTGAAAATATGAAATTATTGTTATCAAAATCGTCCGCGCGCTTAGCCTAGTGGCTTTGCGCTTCGCAGCCATATTCCTGAGGAAGTAGTGTCCTGGATTCAATCCCCGTCGACGACGTGAGGACTTCGAAGATATTCTCAGTATTTTAAAAAACAAGATCTGTGAAAAGATTTTTGCTCTCCTCTCATGCTGTATTAGTTCGAGTTATTTTAGTTCAAAGATAAAATTTACAAACAGAACAAAGGACTAGCTATGGGTTGCCCCCTGTCTCCAATATTGGCCAACATTTTCTTCGAGCATTTCGAGGAAAAAGCCATCTCTAAAGCAACATTAAAACCTAGAACATGGCTCCGCTATGTGGGGGACGATATATTCCTTATTTGGGAGTATGGTGTAGAGAATGTACACCATACTCCCAAAATATATAATTTTTCCGAATAGAAAAATTCCTAAATAAGATCTTTAGTATTAACCATTCGAAAAAAGGAAGCAAAGTCGGCCCATTGAAGACACAGTTCCCACTGCCGAAATAAGTCATAACAGGCCAACAATTGCATAAATAATTTATTAAATTATTTGAATAAATTCATATTTGTAACAAAATTTAGTACACTATATCTTATAGACAGGATTACTGGGTAAAAGAATTATATTAAATAAGTAAATAAATAAATTCCGTGTGATGATACAGCGTTCCCCCTTTATACGGGAGTTCACGCTACAATCTAGTTCCCCCAAATTTTATCCGGGCTCCGGAACCGGCATAGGCTGACGAATCAGACTAAGGCTGGGTCAGTATTCCTGACTGTAATCCGTGTGTGTGTCCTCGACCGGTTTGCCTGCTTGCGGGATGAAAAACCCCAGATAAACTAGCGGAAAAACCCTGCTTTCCTCGCCCAAGACCGGCTAACTTGGCTATGGCTGAGGAAGATCCTTAAGCTCCTCACGTCGTTGACGGGAATGGAAAGTAGAACACTCCTTCCCCAGGCATATGGTTGCGAAGCGGAACGCCACTAGGCTAACCGCGCGGACTTCTATTAAATGATTCAGCATCTTGAAACTGGTCTAAAAATTATGGTTAAATTATGGTTAAGGAGACTTCACTTAGTTTTTTTTCTTTCTTTTCTGGACAAGGAAGTGTAAAGCAGTTTGCGCTCAATGAACAGATGCTGTTTTCATTGTGTGTGTGTGTGTGTGTGTGTGTGTGTGTGTGTGTGTGTGTGTGTGTGTGTGTGTGTGTGTGTGTGTGTGTGTGTGTGTGTGTGTGTGTGTGTGTGTGTGTGTGTTAAGCAATTCAATAGTAACAGTCATCATAGAAACATTCGTCATGTGTAATTATGTGAACTGAAACACCTTGAAAAATTTCCTCTTGAAAACCTAAAAGATATTTTAAATTCTATAATCTTGAAAGTGCCAATCTCAAAGAAGAATTAGGCTGCTTAAATTCGAAGAACCTTAGCTTCCATGCATCTCCACATACACCATCTTAACATAAAAAGAACTAAATACCATCATTTCACTTACTGACATCAAAACAAATTCAGCAATTTATGGATACCTGGCTTAAACTTTATTTCCTAGTTTAAAAATTTACTTAAACTTCAACTAATGCGAGTACTTCAAACAAAATGAAACCATGCATTATATCAATTTTTTACTCTCTCTCTCTCTCTCTCTCTCTCTCTCTCTCTCTCTCTCCCACACACACAAAGGGATACATTAGTTTTTGGAGGTTCTGTAGTTCATAGATTTTTGTGGGATTTGCCGAATTTCATTTACCGGATGCTCATCCACAGGAACCTAAAGATAAGCTAAGCAGCATCCGCCTTAACCAGCTGCGTACATCTTCCATTATAATTTCAAAGAGATCTGCGGTGGATAGATAAGGACTGTCACATATTTATAGACGTCACTGGCCCTATCATATCTCTTGCATTACCACTAAGCTCTTTAGAAAAGCATATAAATTTAACTTAAAATGATGGACAAAAATATAAATTTATTCTTTTTTTCCACTCTTTTCCCCTTTCATAACTAAACGTTAAGAATTTTTAAAGACCTCTTACGATTTTCTGAAGTGCAGATTCACGTAGATTATTTTAAAGGCCGTTTTAACAAAGATTATTTGACCGGAACATCTACCTGCTCTTATCTTTTTTCCCCCTCTTCCTTCCTTTATTCCAGGAACCGCTTCCCAATTCAGGTGACCGTTAGTTGAAAACTCACATTAAAAGCAAAATCGAAAACCGGTCGTCAGTTGAATATTTCAGCTGAGAGCGAACACTAGAAGAAATCCTAAAGCTGTTCCATTTGCTGTTCGTTCCTTACAGAGGGTATGTAACTCTAAAAAGGATGTTTGATTGTTTATGACATGAAATGCTAGCAGTTTTCAATTTTTTGTTCTACATTTACAAGTTTGCCATCTTAAAAATACCGATATTTCTTTTTTTTTGTACGTGTATTATATAATTCACAAATATAAATAAATATTTCGGATTAACTTGATTTCTATCCTCCTGAACGGCATTTGGAAGGATAACAGCAAAGTTTTTGAGTCGATTAATTGAAAATAACAATATTTTAGATTCCTAAATGATATATTAATTATTCAGTTATACGAATTATGAGATTAATTAAATTTGTTGTCAAAAGAGGTAAGCATAACTTCTTTATCTTTTTTTTTGACTGACTGAAACCGAGAAACAGACAAGTTAATTTAATGAAGCACACAACATGTTTCGTCAAAAATGACATCACATATTACCTTATATACACCGGGGAACTGAAGATGGTCATGAGCTTGTTTTGGTTGGCTTAGAACTGACCTTAGTTTTAGAAGAGTTGAGAAACACGTTTTTATATTTAATTTTTTCAAAATTCTTCCTAGTTTTCGGGAGGGCGAGTTAATGTACGGTAAAGAAATATAACCCTTGGGGTTGTTAGGGATCTCTGTGTTGTTTCGAGGGCGCTGGTATAGTTGCCTTTTAATGTTTTTGGAAGAGTATCCATTATTTAAGAAAGTTCTTTCTAGATATTTTAGTTCAATTTTTAGTTCTTCTTCATCGGACAATACTGACCGAGCTCGGTGTGCCAAAGTTGAAATGATATCTAACTGTTGTGCGGGTAAATGTGATGTGAGGATGGGTGTAGGTATCTATCCGTGTGTGTTCATTTCCTGAAGATTTGAGAACCTTAAAGAATCAGACGTCTTAGTACGTTTCATGTCTAGAAATGAAAGGGAACCATTTTCTTCAATCTCGACGGTAAATGTAATGTCTTGGTGGAAGTTGTTTAAATGATTTAGGAAGATGTGAAGATTCTCAACACCATGCTCCCAAATAAGGAATATATCGTCCACATAGCGGAGCCATTTTCTAGGTTTTAAATTTGCTTTAGAGATGCCTTTTTCCTCGAAATCTTCGAAGAACATGTTGGCCAGTATTGGATACAGGGGGCTACCCATAGGTAGTCCTTTGTTCTGTTTGTAAATTTTCTCTTCGAACTTAAAAATATCCCGAACTAATACAGCGTGAAAGGAGAGGAAAATTCTTTTCAGAGATCTTGTTTTTTAAAATACTGAGAACATCTAACGGTGGAACATTTGTGAAAAGAGCTACAACATCAAAGCTCGCCACAATATCGGAATTGTCAGCTTCATATTCTTGATTTTAGAAGAGAAGTCCATTGAATTTTTAAAGTAAGGGAAAGATTTTCCTACTAGACATTTTAAGGAGGACGCTAGATTTTTTGATAATTTATTTGTCAGTGAATCAATACTAGCAACTATTGACCTGAGTGGACAATTTGCTTTATGCACCTTTGGAAGGCTATAATCTTGGAATTAGTGGATGTAAGGACCGAAGAGAAAGACGTGTGTTTCTTGGAAGTTTCGTTGTCGTCTTAAGGAGATTGTTCGATTATATATTTCTCTCGTTGGGTCTCGGTCTTGTTCAGAGTAGGTATCTGATTCTAGTAACGTCAGGATTTTTTCGCGATAAACTGTTTTATTTAGTACGCCCGTTGCATTGCCCTTGTCTGCTTGGAGGATAATAATATCTCTATTCCTTTTTAGTTTTTTGATGGCTAATCTTTCACCAGAGAAATATTGTCGACTGGTGGTTTTGCGTTGTTAATAGCAAATATTGCCCCCATACGAAGTAAGTTTACTATTGTCTGTTGTAGGAAGCAGTGAGCTAGCTTTATTTTATCTTAGCAAGAAACAATTCTCTAGGGTTGCATTTTGGAGAAGGAGCAAAATTAAGACCTTTTGAGAGAATATGCTCTTCTTCTTCTTCCGAACTAAGGGTGTAGGATGATTTGTTCATTACTAATGTTTTAAGGCCTTCATGATGCTTATTAGGTGCGAATCGTTCTTGTGTTCATTTGAGTGAATAAAAGTTCCTAATTAGCTTAGATTTTTTCATATCCTGATTTCTTGAAGCCCACCGTGTGCTTCTTTTTTTTTTTTTTAATTTGCTTTAAGTGTTACCACACCTGAAGAAATCAGTTTTGACTTTTATTCATATATATATATATAAATTTTTTCATATATGTGCTATATTACAGTACAAGTTAAAATAAATGAATAAATTGTCTCACGTCTCCATTGGCAACGTATGGGGCTGTTTTACTCATATCAAATGGCCATTTGATGATTTTCAAGGCAGGCATTGGAGGAAAGACAGAAAGTATACATCAGATAACTGCCGCCATCTCTTGATCCTAAACCCCAACTCATGTCTAACTATTGTCTGAAAGAGAATGAATTTTACGAATTTTCTGATATGTTAATTTAAAAACCGAGTTCGGAGAGAAAAAACCTGCACTTGCCTTCGCCGAGATCGACTAACTCCGGATGAAAACAACAACAAAAAACTCCTCTAGTCAACGACTAGGGGAGCTTTTTGTTGAATCGAACTAGAAGCGAGACTCGAACCAATAAAGGTCTGTTTCTGCTAAAGGTGCTGCTTTATAGAAATCGCTACGAAGCTAGAAAGTGGAAACATTTAATTTTTTTCCCTCAAGTAATGAGGCTTGCAAAAGTTAATTATAAATAATTATGATGTAACCACCATATACATTAAAATTAATTAATTAATTAATTTTTATAATCAATTTTTGAGTCTGATTAATTAAGCAAGGAGCTTATCGATTCCAGTAATTAAAAAACTGCTATCAGACTAATATCAAAGAACTGCCTTAAGAATGTATAAATTTTAAAACGCTATAAAATGATATAATTTTAATTTATGCTGAATTAATAAATTATTAATATTTAGTGTAAAAGCAGTTCTTTATTAACATAAAGAACTGCTTTTACATTAAAGAGATATGCAATTTTCGTTATTTATTTTTAATGTCGAATAACGTTGAAGACAAAATATCAAACATTGGGTTTTAGGTATTCTCACAATGAAATAAATATATTGTTATTATTTCAGTGTTTAAAGGAAAACTCTAACAATGAAGATTGCTTTGATTTTGGTCGGTTGCTTAGCATTACTGGCGGAGGTTCAATCAGCACCTGCCGAAGATGAAGCAGTAACTGATCCTTTGCTGACATTAGCTGTGGATCCCGAAAACGCCGTGAAAGCAAAGTGCGTTGCTACAGATGCCGAAGGGAAGCCCTATGCTTTCGATGTACTTATTCCGTAAGTATGAATGCAATTTAACCAGTGGATATTATTTTCTTGCATTCACTATATTTTATCATATAATTTCCTTTTCATACTTTGCGCCATCTGGTATCTTAAAATTAATCTATGTTTTATCATATTTAAAAATATATTAAAAATTATTATTAAAATTGTTAGGTGACAGCAAATTGATGAATGGAAAAAAAGATACAAAATATTATTTTCTCGTATTTAGGGGCGTATTCGACTTTACTATCTTCCGTAGAGAGCAGGGTGGTAAAACAAAGTAAGTATGACTGTACAGAAAATTTCTTTGAACCAATTATTATTATTTTAATTATTATGTATTAACTCTGGTACCTCGCTTTTTGTTTAGTGTTTGTTTCACTTTTATTACATGTCTTTTTTTTAATGTGATATCACTTAATTTTTTTATACGAAGTAGATTAAAACAGCCTGGAAATCACGTGTTTTTGTTACGTGCAGATCCTTACATGAAGCTGATTTTAACTTCTGATAAAACTAATTCTAATCGCGTCTTTGTTTAGTTTTCCCATCGAGCTTTATTTGAATAACAATGGAAACAGTTCACTTAAATCACTAAGGTAACAATAACAATAATATAATACATGTATTTCCTTGTTTTTTTTTTTAAATACGACGTCTATACGCATGCTCAGTAGACAGTGTGGTCTACGGTGAATGATTTTAAAAGTAATAATAAAATGATTGTGGAGGAAAATATTTGAACATTAAAATTTAACATGAAAACATTCTAAAGATAATTAAACGCCAATCTATTGTTCTTTACGATAAACATTTTAATTTTCTATACTTGTTAACGGCTGTTTCATTTTTGTAGTTATATTTTGCATTTCAGGATGGATTTTGGAATTCTGCGCGATCTCGTAAAAATAGAAAGAGTCTGGCAGTAGGACGAGGGTGTGTCCTGTGTTTACAACAATATTTCAAAGATAGGAAAGATAACGCCTCTAGTAAAATAAAGAAGAAAATGAAGTGTGTATGAAATATTGACTGTACTAAGTCCTGTGATGAGTTCCAGTTTTGCATTTGTAATGATTCACACCTAAATAAAAATTAATGCATTTATTTAAATGGAATTTTTTTCATCTATCATTTCTACTGGTGACGTATGCTTATTAATAAATAAAGCACACGTTTGGTGTTAGAAGTTAATTTAAGCAATTTAAAAAAGTATTTATATACAATCAAACAAAATTAAATCAATGGGGGTTCAGTTTTATTTCAATTGTACATATTTGAAGTGTTGGTTGATTCGTGATTTTAACAATCACATCACAGTTCTCCTGTGAGTTGATTATTAAGTTATGATTATTAAATTATAATAAGTTGATTATTATAAATGATTAGTTAATTATACTGATATTTCTTGAAAAAAAATATTTTTTTGGCATCTATCTAGTTTTGTGAATATTAATTGAGAAATTATCAATTTTACATTATTCCCGTGAATATGGGGAAATCAAATTTTAAGATTAAAATATGCTATTTATTGGTAGACGTCAGTGACATAAATAAATCAAAACACAGGAAATCATGCCTATTCATATATAAAAGTAAAAATAATGTATATATGATTATATCATTCTCTAATCAAACATACAGTCTCCGTTGAATTAAAAAATATACAGGGTGGTTCAAAATTCCACGTACAAACTTCGAGGGGAGGTAGAGAACATCAAAATCAACCATATTCACATAGGAAAGCATGACCGGAAACGCCACCGGAAGGTACTAACAGGGACACAAAGATACAGAAATAACACGAGGCAGTAAGTAGGGTAAAATACTTTATTAGGCATAACTGAACAGTTCAATAGTAGTTGGATACATAATATGGTAAACAAGGTGCATGTCTGCATTCTCACCGTTTGTTAAACGTCGCATGTTCTTCGTACGACGTCAAAAGTTTGGATGAGGAAGAACCAATTGCTCACCTGGAGTGCTGGCGAACAGCGCCACCTATCACTTTCGTGTGGCGTTTCCGGTCATGCTTTCCTATGTGAATATGGTTGATTTTGATGTTCTCTACTTCCTCTCAAAGTTTGTACATCAAAGTTACAATGGAATTTTGAACCATCCTGCATATATTGCGCCTAAGTTACTCATTTAGAGAGCCAGTACGCAGCCTTCGAGTGGCGAACGTGGACACTAAATGCTGAGTGGCTAATGATATTCATATATGAACTGCAGAACACACAGGCGTTTGCCACTGTATATCTCGCTCTGTATGCTTCATATATATTGAAAAATAAAAATTAAAATGAATCACTTAAAATATGCCTTACTTTATCGAAGATTGGGATGTTGCTTGTTCTGGTGTCAATTTTTAATGTTTTTTCCCCCCTCCATTTCCTATTCTTATCCTTAGTTTAGATTTTTATTTTCAAGATAATTTTTATTTTACAAGTTGAAACAAGAAGAATGTGTATACTTTTTAAAAGCATATAAAACAGATATTGAGTAAAAAAAAGAAAGAAAGAAAAACTTCCTATGAATATGGGTATGGAACCGAAATATTATGTAGATATGGTATTTACATTAAAACGGACATTACCTTTCAATGGTAAAATAAGCAAAACGTATCTGGACAAGTGTGTTTTCAAGAAGTTACAATTCATTTCTGTAATTGGCGTTCGAAAAAGCTGTCTTTAGTCTCAACACATAATGCTGCTCATCTGTGCGTATAGTTGTGGACTGTTCCGTAATGTGGATCGCAGTATGTAAAATGCATGTGTATTTTCAGAGAACTATGCATGTTGTGTTTCCATATTTGTCTGCCTCGGAGATGCAAATTGCTTAGATTCACAGATCTCAGTGGCCAATTTTGCACACCAAGAAACAATCATCAAGATGCTTTTTAATTTAGCATCGGCGGTATTTCATCTTGCAGAAATCGCAAATAAATGTCACATGTAAGTGAGACGACCGTAGAAAATAAACGGAAGAAGGAATTGATCATGGGGATACCGGACCACTAAACAATGTTTAAAACTACTTTTCTCAATTGCGTGAATATTTGTTCCTGACTTCACATGTAAAATGAGAGTGCTGTTGACATTTTTACAGTGAATTTGAGTTTCATCCCAAGCGACAACATGAGTCGGTACAATCAGAGACTGGCATTGAGGCGATTACAGTCAGGAATACTGACGCAGCCATGGTCTGATTCGTCAGCCTATGCCGATTCCGGAGCCCGGATAAAATTTGTGGGGACTAAGGTACTGTGAACCTCCGGATAAAGGGGGAACGCTGTATCATCACACGGAATAAATGAATAAAAGTATTAAAAGTTGATTGATTTTAATAATAAAAATTGACAAGATTATTATTATGAAAATGCAATTAAATCATACTGAGATTTGTTGGAAAAGATGTATCTAGTTTTGTGAATATTAGCTGTGAAATTACCAAATTTAAATTATTCCATTAAATATGAGGAAATCAAAGATTGAAATATGTTATTTCTTGGTACATGTTGAAAAAATAAAATAAAACACAGCAAATCATGCATATTCATATATAAAAGTAATTCTGTTGTAATACGTTGACTTCTGTACTTAATGAGATGCAAGTTTTTAAATATAGGAGGTGTTATCCCAAAATTAAATCATCCTTAATGCAGATTACTAAGACGGTTCTAAGGCGCATTTTCTGTATATTTGTAAAAGGTCACAGACAGCAAATGATAGGAAAGTATGTGGTCTATATCGTATATCCTACAACAAAATATATTCTATTGATCATAAAAGAAATGGAACAAGTAATGAAAGAATTAAACAAAAATCCATTTAATAGAACATAACTACACATGAACACAGTTACATGGAGGATGTCCAATGAATGATGCGAATACAAAAATTCCTAAACAAGATCTTCAGTATTAACCATTCGAAAAACGTAAGCAGAGTCGGCCCATTGAAGAGACAGTTTCCACTGCCGAAACAAGTCATAACAGGCCAATAAGATAGTGTACAAAATTTAGTACACTATCTTATAAGCAGGGATTCGTGGATACAGGAATTCTATTAAATGATTCAGCATCTTGAAACTGGTCTGAAAATTATGGTTAAGATGACTTCACTTAGTTTTTTTTTTCTTTCATTTCTGGAGAAAGAATTGTAAAGCAGTTTGCGCTCGATTAACAGATGCTGTTTTCATTTTTGTGTGTGTGTGTGTGTGTGTGTGTGTGTGTGTGTGTGTGTGTGTGTGTGTGTGTGTGTGTGTGTGTGTGTGTGTGTGTGTGTGTGTTAGGCAATTCAATAGTAACAGTCATCATAGAAACATTCGTCATGTGTAATTATGTGAACTGAAACACCTTGAAAAATTTCCTCTTGAAAACCTAAAAGATATTTTAAATTCTATAATCTTGAAAGTGCCAATCTCAAAGAAGAATTAGGCTGCTTAAATTCGAAGAACCTTAGCTTCCATGCATCTCCGCATACATCATCTTAACATAAAAAGAACTAAATACCTACTACATCATTTCACTTACTGACATCAAAACAAATTCAGCAATTTATGGATACCTGGCTTAAACTTTATTTCCTAGTTTAAAAATTTACTTAAACTTCAACTAATGCGAGTATTTCAAACAAAATGAAACAAGCATTATATCAATTTTTTATTCTCTCTCTCTCTCTCTCTCTCTCTCTCTCTCTCTCTCTCTCTCTCTCTCTCTCTCTCTCTCTCTCTCTCTCTCTCTCTCTCCCTCTCCCACACACAAAGGGATACATTAGTTTTTGGAGGTTCTGTAGTTCATAGATTTTTGTGGGATTTGCCGAATTTCATTTACCGGATGCTTATCCACAGGAACCTAAAGATAAGCTAAGCAGCATCCGCCTTAACCAGCTGCGTACATCTTCCATTATAATTTCAAAGAGATCTGCGGTGGATAGATAAGGACTGTCGCATATTTATAGACGTCACTGGCCCTATCATATCTCTTGCATTACCACTAAGCTCTTTAGAAAAGCTTATAAATTTAACTTAAAATGATGGACAAAAATATAAATTTATTCTTTTTTTTCCACTCTTTTCCCCTTTCATAACTAAAAGTTAAGAATTTTTAAAGACTTCTTACGATTTTTTGAAGTGGAGATTCACGTAAATTATTTTAAAGGCCATTTTAACAAAGATTATTTGACCGGAACATCTACCTGCTCTTATCTTTTTTTCCCCTCTTCCTTCCTTTATTCCGGGAACCGCTTCCCAATTCAGGTGACCGTTGGTTGAAAACTCACATTAAAAGCAAAATCGAAAACCGGTTGTCAGTTGAATATTTCGGCTGAGAGCGACCACTAGAAGATATCCTAAAGCTGTTCCATTTGCTGATCGTTTCTTACAGAGGGTATGTAAATCTAAAAAGGGTGTTTGATTGTTTATGACATGAAATGCTAACAGTTTTCAATTTTTTGTTCTACATTTACAAGTTTGCCATCTTAAAAATACCGATATTTCTTTTTTTTTGTACGTGTATTATATAATTCACAAATATAAATAAATATTTCGGATTAACTTGATTTCTATCCTCCTGAACGGCATTTGGAAGGATAACAGCAAAGTTTTTGAGTCGATTAATTGAAAATAACACTATTTTAGATTCCTAAATGATATATTAATTATTCAGTTATGCGAATTATGAGATTAATTAAATTTGTTGTCAAAAGAGGTAAGCATGACTACTTCATCTTTTTTTTTTTTGAGTGATTGAAACCGAGAAACAGAAAACAACTTAATTTAATGAAGCACACAACATGTTTCGTCAAAAATGACTTCTTCAGGTGTGAGAATACTTAAAGCAAATGAAAAACCATAAAAACACTGTGCATTATAATAAATGACTTGTAAACTGAAGTTAAGTGTGAATTGTTGTTATAGTCCGTTCTGTAGTTCTATTGTTGTGCAAATGCGAGCGTGTGAGTTCACGCGTAAGCCAGTACCTAATGGCACAACTATGCGAGTCAGGTAGACTATAACTAACGTTGCAGTTCATGTGAGAAGGGTCTAGGACAAATTCTTTGGATTCCACTATGCGCCGTTCAACTTCATCGTGACAAATATAAATGTTTGATGTTGTTGCATCCCAATCTACTCCGTGTTGACGGCCTTCATCGTTTGTGTTCACTGAAAATAAGACGTGACTTGAGAGTGTGCTTACTTTGATTCAATTGTATGAAATGTCTCTCTGATGTTCCTCTAGCCGTAGGAGGATTGACTTCTCAGTCTGGCCATAGTATAGCCTCCCAAAATCACACTATTACCGTATATACACCGGGGAACTGAAGATGGTCATGAGCTTGTTTTGGTTGGCTTAGAGCTGACCTTAGTTTTGGAAGAGTTGAAAAACACGTTTTTATATTAATATTTTTCAAAATTCTCCCTAGTTTCCGGGAGAGAGCTGATTTATGGTAAAGAAATATAACCCTTGGGGTTGTTAGGGATCTCTGTGTTGTTTCGAGAGCGCTGGCATAGTTGCCTCTTAATGTTTTTGGAACAGTATCCATTATTTAAGAAAGTTCTTTCTAGATATTTTAGTTCAATTTTTAGTTCTTCTTTATCGGACAATACTGACCGAACTCGGTGAGTCAATTTGGAAACGATTCCTAACTTTTGTGCAGGGTAGTGATGTGAGGATGCGTGTAGGTATCTATCCGTGTGTGTTGATTTCCTGAAGATTTGAGATCCTTAAAGAATCAGACGTCTTAGTACGTTTCATGTCTAGAAATGAAAGGGAACGATTTTCTTCAATCTCGACGGTAAATGTCATGTCTTGGTGGAAGTTGTTTAAATGATTTAGGAAGATGTGAAGATTCTCTACACTATGCTCCCAAATAAGGAATGTATCGTCCACATTGCGGGAGCCATGTCGTCATTTTTAATGTTGCCTTAGAGATGGTGGCTTTTTCCTCGAAATTGTCGAAGAAAATGTTGGCCGGTATTGGAGACAGGGGTTGCCCATAGCTAGTCATTTGTTCTGTTTGTAAATTTTCTCTTCGAACTTAAAATACCCCGAACTAATATAGCGTGAGAGGAGAGCAAAATTCTTTTCAGAGATCTTGTTTTTTAAAATACTGAGAACATCTAGCGTTCGAACATTTGTGAAAAGAGCTACAACATCAAAGCTCGTCACAATATCGGAATTTTCAGCTTCATATCCTTGATTTTAAAAGAGAAGTCCGTTGAATTTTTAATGTAAGAGGAAGATTTTCCTACTAGACATTTTAAGGAGGATGCTAAATATTTTGATAATTTATTTGTCGGTGAATCTATACTAGCAACTATTGACCTGAGTGGACAATTTGCTTTATGCTCCTTTGGAAGGCCGTATAATCTTGGAATAAGTGGATGTAAGGACCGAAGAAAAAGACGTGTGTTTCTTGGAAGTTTCGTTGTCGTCTAAAGGGGATTATTTTTTCGATTATGTATATCTCTCGTTGGGTCTCGATCTAATTCAGATTAGGTATCTGATTCTAGTAACGTCAGGATTTTTTCGCGATGAACTGTTTTATTTAGTACGACCGTTGCATTGCCCTTGTCTGCTTGGAGGATAATAACATCTCTATTCCTTTTTAGTTTTTTGATGGCTAATCTTTCACCAGAGAAATATTGTCGACTCGTGGTTTTGCGTTGTTAATAGCAAATATTGCCGCCATACGAAGTAAATTTGCAATTGTCTGTTGTAGGAAGAAGTGAGCTAACTTTTTTCTATCTTAGTAAGAAACAATTCTCTAGGGCTGGATTTTGGCGAAGGAGCAAAATTAAGACCTTTTGAGAGAATATGCTCTTCTTTCAGAGTAAGGGTGTCAGATGATTTGTTTATTACTAATGTTTTAAGGCATTCATGATGCTTATTAGGTGCGAATCGTTCTTGTGTTCATTTGAGTGAATAAAAGTTCCTAATTAGCTTAGATTTATTGATATCCTGATTTCTTGAAGCCCAGCGTGTGCTTTTTTTTTGGCTTTAAGTGTTACCACACCTGAAAAAATCAGTTTTGACTTTTATTCAGATATATATATATATATATATATATATATATATGAATAAAATTTATTATATATATATATATATATATATATATATATATATAGATTTTTTCATATATATGTTATATTACACTACAAGTTAAAATAAATGAATAAATTGTCTCACGTCTCCATTGGCAACGTATGGGGCTGTTTTACTCATATCAAATGGCCATTTGATGATTTTCAAGGCAGGCATTGGAGGAAAGACAGAAAGTATACATCAGATAACTGCCGCCATCTCTTGATCCTAAACCCCAACTCATGTCTAACTATTGTCTGAAAGAGAATGAATTTTACGAATTTTCTGATATGTTAATTTAAAAACCGAGTTCGGAGAGAAAAAACCTGCACTTGCCTTCGCCGAGATCGACTAACTCCGGATGAAAACAACAACAAAAAACTCCTCTAGTCAACGACTAGGGGAGCTTTTTGTTGAATCGAACTAGAAGCGAGACTCGAACCAATAAAGGTCTGTTTCTGCTAAAGGTGCTGCTTTATAGAAATCGCTACGAAGCTAGAAAGTGGAAACATTTAATTTTTTTCCCTCAAGTAATGAGGCTTGCAAAAGTTAATTATAAATAATTATGATGTAACCACCATATACATTAAAATTAATTAATTAATTAATTTTTATAATCAATTTTTTAAGATCTGATTAATGAAGCAAGGAGCTTATCGATTCCAGTAATTAAAAAACTGCTATCAGACTAATATCATAGAACTGATATTAAGAATGTATAAATTTTAAAACGCTATAAAATGATATAATTTTAATTTATTCTCAATTAATAAATTATTAATATTTAGTCGTTAACATAAAAAACTGCTTATACATTAAAGAGATATGCGGCTTTTCTTTATTTATTTTTAATGTAGAATAACGTTGAAGACAAAATATCAAACATTGGGTTTTAGGTATTCTCACAATGAAATAAATTCATTGTTATTATTTCAGTGTTTGAAGGAAAACTCTAACAATGAAAATTGCTTTGATTTTGGTCGGTTGTTGCTTAGCATTACTGGCGGAGGTTCAATCAGCACCTGCCGAAGATGAAGCAGTAACTGATCCTTTGCTGACATTAGCTGAGGATTCCGAAAACGCCGTAAAAGCAAAGTGCGTTGCTACAGATGCCGAAGGGAAGCCCTATGCTTTCGATGTACTTATTCCGTAAGTATGAATGCAATTTAACCAGTGGATATTATTTTCTGGCATTCGCTATTTCTTTCTTTTATTACTTATCAGCTGAGGTGCGCAGTTCTTTCCTTATCGATTAAATGCCTCAGAGGAATAATTTCCTTTTGATATCTCAGCGCCATCTGGTATCTTAAAATTAATCTATGTTTTATCATAATTAAAAATATATTTAAAATTATTATTAAAATTGTTAGTTGACAGCAAATTGATGAATGAAAAAAAAAAAAACAAATATTATTTTCTCGTATTTAGGGGCGTATTCGACTTCACTATCTTCCGAAGAGAACAGGGTGGTAAAACAAAGTAAGTATGACTGTACAGAAAATTTCTTTAAACCAATTATTATTAGTTTAATTATTATGTATTAATTATATGCGTAAATTATATCTAATCGCAAAACATGGTAAGTTTAAAAGTATTATTGTTGGTAGTATTGTTGCTGCTGCTGTTGGCATCTCCTCGAATTTCAGAGGAGAATTTCCAGTGAACAATTAAAACAATAATGCCAGTCAATCAGGTTGTTCTGAATTGTAGGCATCACCCGAGTTTTTAGTATTTGTTTCACTTTTGTTAATGTGATATCACTTAAATTTTTTATACGAAGTAGATTAAAATAGCCTGGAAATCACGTGTTTTTGTTACGTGGAAATCCTTCCATGAAGCTGATTTTAACTTCTGATAAAAACACTTCTAGCCGAGAACCATTTCAAGTTTTCGCTTGAAATGATTCTCGAGCATTATTTGAATAACAATAGAAACCGTTCACTTAAATCACTAAGGTAACAATAACAGTAATATAATATAGAATACTTCCTTGTGTTTCAAATATGACGTCTATACGTATGCTCAACAGATACTGTGGTCTACGGTGAATTATCTTCAAAGTAATAATAAAATTATTGTGGAGGAATATATTTGAACATTAAAATTTAATATGAAAAAAATTCTTAAGATACATAAACGCCAATCGTTTATGTATTGTTCTTTATGATAAACATGCTAATTTTCTGTACTTGTAAGCGGCTGTTTCATTTATCTAATTTTATTTTGCATTTCAGGATGGATTTTGGAATTCTGCGCGATCTTGTAAAAATAGAAAGAGTCTGGCAGTAGGACGAGGATGTGTCCTGTGTTTACAACAATATTTCAAAGATAGGAAAGATAACGCCACTAATAAAATAAAGAAGAAAATGAAGTGTGTATGAAATAGTTGACTGTACTAAGTCCTGTGATGAGTTACAGTTTTGCATGTATAATGATTCACACCTAAATAAAAATTAATGCATTTATTGAAATGGAATTTTTTTCGTCTACCATTTCTACTGTTAACTTACGTATATTTATAAATGAAGCACCCTTTTTGTGTTAGAAGTTAATTTAAGGAATTTAAAAAACGTATTTATATACAAACAAACAAAATTAAATCAATGGGGATCGGTTTTATTTCACTTGTACGTATTTGAAGTGTTGGTTGATTCGTGATTTTAAAAATCTCATCAGAGTTCTCCTGTGATAAGTTGATTATTATAAATAATTAGTTAAATTATACTGATATTTCGTGAAAAAATATATTTGTGCCATCTATCTAGTTTTGTGAATATTAGTTGAGAAATTATCAATTTTACATTATTCCCATGAATACAGGGAAATCGAATTTTAAGATTAAAATATGCTAATTCTTCGTACACGTCAGAGAAATAAATAAAATAAAGCACAGGAAATCATGCCTATTCATATATAAAAGTAAAAATTAAAAGGGTGGTTCAAAATTCCACGTACAAACTTTGAGGGGAGGTAGAGAACATCGAAATCAATCATATTCACATAGGAAACCATGACCGGAAATGCCACCGGAAGGTACTAACAGGGACACAAAGCTACAGAAATAACACAAGGCAGTAAGTAGTGTAAAAAAAACTTTATTAGGCATAACTGAACAGTTCAATAGTAGTTGGATACATAATATGGTAAACGAGGTGCATGTCTGCCATCTCAGCGTTCGTTAAACGACGCATGTTCTTCGTACGACGTCAAAAGCTTGGATGAGGAAGTCCCAATTGCTCACCTGGAGCGCTGGTGAACAGCGACGCCTATCATTTTCGAGTGGCGTTTCCGGTCATGCTTTCCTACGTGAATATGGTTGATTTTGATGTTCTCTCCCTCCCTGCAAAGTTTGTACATCAAAGTTGCAATGGAATTTTGAACCACCCTGTATATATTGCACCTAAATTACTCATTTAGAGAGCCAGTACGCAGCCTTCGAGTGGCGAACGTGGACACTAAATGCTGAGTGGCTAATGATATTCATATATGAACTGCAGAACACACAGGCGTTTGCACTGTATATCTCGCTCTGTATGCTTCATATATATTGAAAAATAAAAATTAAAATTAATCACTTAAAATATTCCTTACTTTATCGAAAATTGAGTTGTTGCTTGTTCTGGCGTTATTTTTAATGTTTTTTTCCCCCTCCATTTCCTATTCTTATCCTTAGTTTAGATGTTTATTTTCAAGATAACTTTTACAAGTTGAAACAAGAAGAATGTGTATACTTTTTAAAAGCATACAAAACAGATATTGAGTAAAAAAGAAAGAAAAAATCTTCATATGAATATGGGTATGGAACCGAAATATTATGTAGATATGGTATTTACATTAAAACGGACATTACCTTTTCAATGGTATGAAAATAAGCAAAACGTATCTGGACAAGTGTTTTTTCAAGATGTTACAATTCATTTCTGTAATTGGCGTTCGAAAATGCTGTCTTTAGTTTCAACACATATTGTTGCTCATCTGTGCGTATAGTTGTGGACTGTTCCGTAATGTGGATCGCAGTATGTAAAATGCATGTTTATTTTCAGAGAACTATGCATGTTGTGTTTCTATATTTGTCTGCCTCGGAGATGCAAATTGCTTAGGCCCACAGATCTCAGTGGCCAATTTTGCACACCAAGATACAATCATCAAGATGCTTTTTAATTTAACATCTTATAATTTAATTCATTATAATTTAATTTTTAATGTAATGCTCCAGGCACTGGGTTGCTGCACACGCTATGTATGGAAATTCTAAGAATATTTATAAGAGAATTCTACTGTACTACCTCTATTTATTCAAATGAACATAGAAGCAAACATGAAAAACATACTGAATTCTACTCGCAGAACATCATCTACACGCTGAGACACCAAACTTCGGCTTCTGTTATAGTGAGTAAGCAGCATTCAATTTGTTCCAAGTATGAAAACTAGAAATCCTCTATTTGGATGTGCTATGTAATGTATTAAGGTCGGTGATATTTTGGAAACCATAATATTACACGCTTTATCAATTACGCGTTGTTTATTCTTAATTTTCCATTGAAACCTTCATAGGCATGCTTACATGCGTAGTTATCTTATTAAAAACATTCTTGCCATACGCTTTCATAATTATACCCATTCTTCTACATAACGTGATCCAACTTTGAGCTTGTACTCTTTGTTCAAAATTCTACCGATCCTCTTGATTCATTGTGTATATTGTATAAAGAAATCTAGTTGCATAAGGATTATGCAATGCAACTAAGAGAAATCATAATCGATGCACCTCTTTAAAATGATATTAGCAAGGCCAAAATGACAACCAATAGGCATTGCAATTCAATGTTAGTTCGGCATTCGCTTCGCTATGCGTCAATAAGGCGCATAAGGCGCATCACGCTTTGCGTGATGGTATGATCATACGAAAAATGCACTCCTGTAACTAAGTTTGATTACTTTATATTATAAATTAATCAAATTAATATTATGTCAGAATAACTTATGTCATAAGTTATTATGACATAATATGTACATCATCATGATTTAATGGCGTTGTACGTCTTTGCATTCCCATCTGACCAGTAATAGCTTACACATGACCAACTGATCCCCCCTTTGGGGTTGAGATTATTCTTTTTATGGTTGTCGTTTAGAAAAACGTTTTAAAGCTAAGAGAAACCAAATATTTCAGTATAATCTTAAGTCTAAAATAATAATTTTGATCATAATCATAAACACAGATTTTTGGTTTTGAGATTATTGCGGTCAGATAGAAAATAGACCAAAAGTGTTTAGACCCATGGCTTAAGCTTAATAAGACTAAAGAAATGCAACAAAAATTGAAAGAATATTAGTTCGTTCAATTTTTGTTGAACGAACGAATATAATAGAAAGAGGTTATACATTTAACAATTAATGAATAACTGATCCGGCCGAAAAGTTCAGCATTTTTTCCTAAATTCAACACACACACACACAAATGCCGCCTTACTCTGGTGATTAACTCAAACAGTGTCTAGAATGTATCGATGTTATTGATGGTTGGCGGTAGATGGCGTTGGGGTAGATGAAGGTAGGTGGAACCGGAGAGGTGTAGAGTAGGTGCCCTCCCTCGATGAGTTTTTGGACTCCCTGGAGGTGTTATGTAATAATATAATAATGTTCGCCTAATAACCAGAAAACATTGATCGAACTACTGTCCTATAGATGGGGACCATTCGTTGGTTTGTCACATCAACGGGCCAACCGACGGCTATGAATTTTGTTTGCTAGCAAACAGTCCAAATTCGAGGAAATAGCAGCGAAATACAACAAGAAAATGCAGAGGAATACTCCGAAAAGCAAAATGCATAGGATATTGTAATGGAGAGAGAGAGAGAGAGAGAGAGAGGGAAAAATATTCAAATAGCCGCATCGACACCAGACAGATGACGAACGTAAGAATGATGGTGTCTGGTCATTTGACTTTTTTCCTCTGTTACTTGTTATGCGCTGATGTCAGGACATAACAATAGCAGCAAATCAATTAACCATGTTTTGAGTATGAACCCCAAACAAAGCGCCAAGTGCTGAGTGGAGACCACCAGAAGAGGGGCATCCGAAAAAAAAGTCGTTTTGAGAAGTGAAAAGTAAAGACAATGCTGATTTGTTTCCACGATTCCAAGGGCATTATCCATAAAGAATTCGTTCCTCCTGGCCAGAGGGTCAATGGGTGAGTTTTATTTCGAAGGTTGAAGCGATTGATAGCGAGAATTCGTCGCGTGCGGCATGAATATCGTGACGACTGACCATTCGTCAAAACAAACTGTCACTCTTGGCACTAGAACTCGGCTTCTAATGAAACAAATGTCATAAACAGTTGGCACAACACTAATGAAGGTTGCCGCTTTCGACAACAAAAAGATACACCAGGTGGCTCCACTAGTTTCTTCTATTTTCGAAAAGTTCGGTTTCTTTTTGGACTGAGGGTGTAGATAGTTTGGGGTGTATTTATTTCCTGTTACAGAAAACCAGTAATGTCTTCAGTGAAATTCAGAGTAGTTGCTATTGGTGGAAGAGACTCCAATTAAAATAAAATTTTTACGCTATTTCCCCCATTTGTAAACGTGTCTATGCACATATTTCACAAAATTCTAAACGAATTTTGCAAATAGACTTCTTAAAACGCACACAAAATAATCGTTTAGTGCGCTACTGTAATTCCTGTGCACTCATCTGTACCACATAATTTGATACAAATGCGCATGAATCAAATATTATGGCTGTCGTATGTTTCATTGTTTCCCAGTTTTTCATACAACTGTACGTTTTAAATTACAGCAGTGGAACATAAGGAAATATTTCTCCTTGCTTCAGTCACTTTTGATTTTCCTTGTAGAATCCGTAATATTATTCGATTTATTTTGATTGGTACTCCAGTCTTGTAAAAACACTTATATGTAAATAAAATGAGCCAAGTATGAGAAAGCAAGCCGTTACTTAGATGACATATTTTTATAAGTGATTTGTTGTTTCTGGTAGTATGCTTCTGAAATTATAAATGTCAATAATGTCAACTAAGTAGCGTTTTCAAGGTTACATTTACCTGTTTCGTGGCTCACTTCTTTATATGTTAATGTTGTTTTTTTTTTTTTAGGGTAAACTAGTCATTAGGTCGATGTTATCAACATTATTGTTTAGTGCATTTGATATTATGTGGTTGACAGCACCTCTACACTTAACTCAGGTGCTTCAAACAGCATTTCTAGCAAGTGTAGAGGCGCTGTTCTCTATCGAGTGTAGTCAGACATTTTATTTTCCCGATGGATTTTTGTAAGTGGGAGAAAAAAATATTAAAAGTTCGATTGAAATCAACTGAACGGTGTAGACGTGTTTGTGAAGGAGGAAACGAAGATGAACTTTGTTTTAGTAATTTTATCCTACTTTTAAAGATTTTCATTATGCTTTCACCCATAAGATATTGTAAATCTATCATACATTTGTGCCATGGGTGCTTACATAAACCAGAAATCCTGTTTTAGAGAGTAGACATGCTACGTATTTTACAAACCATTTCAGACCTTCAGTAAGCAGGATGATGGTCAGATAGTGGACATTAAATTATCTGCTACTCAAAAGCATTCACAAACGTCCATGTCCACAACATAAATTAAACTGAACCCTCATCGTGTTGGTACAGCGGAGAAATTGTTCGCTAGGTCTAAATGGCAGACCAAATAACATTCAACCTAGAATCGAAGAGAGAGAGAGAGAGAGAGAGAGAGAGAGTAGGTCCTTAATGAATCTTGCAATAAAACAGTTTGGAACTGCATACAATAATAGGCTTAAAATCCCTTCTACATAAATGCACCGCAGTTTCTCACATTTGAAATGCTCTAACTTCAGACTGATGATTAGACACAGAGCCTTTTCATCCTCGCAGATCTTTGATCAAGTTCAAGGAGGATTCCAAATATACACTGTAATATTTACTGATGTATATGAAACGTTCTGCTTTTATTTCTAAGACGTACTATTCGAGATAGAAATTTGTGATATACCGTCCTTTGTATCAGCATAAGCAAGTTTTAGAAAAAGTTCAGGAAAATTATCGACTATGCAAGCAAGACTGATCGATGAACAAATGTACAGTACATCCATGAATTTTCTTTAAACAGTAATAAATTATACTGCAGAATATAATATTTATTTTATTCAGATTGGCAAATTTCAACAATTTATAATTATATATATATATATATATATATATATATATATATATATATATAAGAGAATAAAGCAGTTTTTCACCCTTTCAGCCTCAACTTATTTTATGCTAATTCCGAGTTAAATAATTTAAAATCTGACCTGACTTCCTTGTTCCGGCTGGTTCAATGTAGATTAAAATGTAACAGGAACAGATATATATTTTTTCTATCTTTCCTTCCTTTCTTCATTCCTGGAACCACTCCCAGACTCAGGTAGGAGTTAACTAATCTCAATGCACACAGCACGAAAGTTATATTTAAAGGCGAATCAGAAATTATCTTCAGTTGAAGCTCACCTGAGAAGAGATCTGTACAAGAAGACACCATAGATGTTATTTTCTGTGTAGTTTGCTGATCACCTTTTCGATATAGTGGTAGGTATCTATAAGGGTATTTGACTCGTTCTATCATTAAATGTTAAATGCATATTCTTTTAGTGGCTTTCGTTATCGTTAAGATGATGTGCACTGGAAAGAAAATACCTTTGTCATCTTGATATTTTATCTATTTGATGGCATCGATATTTTAAAAATGCCGATGTCTTTGAAAAGAACTAGAAAATTACCTTTACGTGTAGTTTCACATTCGAAGACATCTTGCCGCGGTCCATGTTGATAATTCGAATTACAGCGTACATTAATTTGACTTTATAAAAGTCATCACTAAGTTATAGCAATCGGATGAATCAGTAAAGATCTAAAATAAAATATTGAGTGAATAGTACAGTTGCGTATAGTTACTTTTCGGGATAAGATTGTTTTCGTATATTTTTGACTGAAACTGGTATTCTATGAAAAAATAAAACAAATAACACTCTATTTTATTTAGCAAACAATCTTCCAAGAGTTATATTCAAAAACACTCTGTCGTAAAGTTCTTAAGGAGATGGACTGAGTCCTTGATTCTTTATCCCGTCATCTGAATGAAGAAAATATGTGTGCATGGGGTGTTATTGAGCTAAACGCTCTAGTCATGGCTAGGTAACGGCAACAGTCCAGCCTTAATTAAAACTTCATTGGCTACAGCATTGCCATTCGTTACCCTGGAAGTCCTAAAAAAAGGCTATCCTTATCCTTATAAGGACTGGCTTAAAGGGGCGAAGCAAGAATGTTTTTCATCTTCCCCGTTATCTGTAGAGGACAGTGTAGGGATAAGGTGTTATTGAGCTATTAAAGCTCTGATCATGGCAGGAGGGTAACAGCAATAGCCGAGCCTCAGTTAAAACTTCATTAGCTACAGCATTGCCATCCATTAACCCTCCAAGGGTATTGGATTGAATGAATTGATCATTCAAAAAAAAGAAAAAACTTAACTTATCAGTATATTAATTCGGTTGCTATATAAAATAACAAATGGTGTATTTATTATTATAAATTTTCTTTTAAAATACTTGAAGTCTATTAATTATAGACAAAAAGTTTTATTACTTTATTATTGCTAGTCATTTTTATTATTGAATACTTCAATTAATTTCATATAGCAAGGATACTCATCGAGTTCCTAGTGATGCTTTAAAGAAAATTCGATAAACTTCATGAAACCAAAATAAACTCGAATTTGTGATAAAATCGAAAGCACAACTTGTCAGGAGATGATCTAATTTGAAAACCATCAAACCTAAACTTATATTACTATAATTTACAACCCGCATACACCTCATTAAACTGTGAAATTCGATCCTACTACATTCAGCCAATAGTCCGAACTTGCTTTAAGTTACTTTTGTTTATTCGTTAACAATCACACACGTCGACAATAATTGATGAAAAATTAAAAACAGACGACACAGACTGGTTGAAAAATGAGTCACGTTTAGGAATGTTTCTAAAGTTTGAATTAAAAATGTATTTGTAATTAAGGTGGATTCGACTGCATGTAGGTATCCAGTATCTTCTACTATCTATATAAAATGTAACTTATTTTTAAATATTTCTAATTGTATTCAAAAATAGGTATTACTTTTCAGCTAAAACTTCCTTATGCTTCGATATGAAAGAAATTGTAGTGAACCATGTTAGTTGTTCAGAATTTATGGGAAAAAAATGCAAATGGTCAGTATGGGTAGCAAAAATTTAGCATGTCGCAGACAGAAAATGCTGATTATTATAGATCACTATCTTCTGTTATAATAATTTGGTGCCAAGGGAACTCTCGATAGCCATGGCTTCTCTCTGAAGGTATCATCACACATCATTCTCTTTTGATTTCTTTAGCTTGGCGATGACCTTTTCTAGTAACGGATTAATGCTGATTATTAAATTGAAAAATAATCATTTTCAACAAATAATATCTCAGGTTACGACTTGAAGAATGAATAAAGAAAAGTGGATCTGTATTGAGGAAAGGAAATTTGCTCACGATTATTATATGAGTTACCAAGAGGAGAAAAAAAAATTCATTTTCCGAAGAAGAAGTGGTTAAAAAAAGAAAAAAAAACAAGAGAGTTGGGAGAGTTGTTTATTATTCTGATTTGTAGACGAACGATTGAAGTAAGATTCCTTCTTGCATCAAATACCTCAGAGCTTATTTCTAATTAAAAAATAGAAATCTTTGCTCCTTGTGGAAAAGATATTGCTAAATCAGAATTTATATGCCAACAACTGAGAGCATAAATTTCTATAAGGTTTTTACACAACGGATTTGGAATCAATATTACTTTATTGTAAGTTCAATACTTAGTATTGAACTTAGTTCAATACAAAGTATTTTTAAAAAATACTTCTAAAAATTTTTCAGGTAAAATTTTTGTAAAATGCATAAGCATCCATTGAATTCATGTTGTCAATATGCAAATTATTTCTCTGCTCTGTCTGTACGTATTATGAATAGAGCTGAGGAATTGGAATCTGATAATCTGAATCGTTACAAAAATTGAGAGTTTCAATTTTTTCTTTTAATTTGATTATTTTCTGCAGCAAATTTTCACAAAATAAGTCGATATATCAAGCAATAACTGCATTTTGATAGCAGTTTGATAGAAATTAATAAAAGTTATGATATAAATATATTCCACTAAATACACTGCACTAAACCAGATTCATTATTAGGATTCAGATTCAATCAAACTGTTTTACTTGAGAAAATTTTACTTAATAATTCAAATTTTTATTCAAATTTTACTGATAATTTTGTTCTAACTGAAGGGAATTTCATTAAAATAAATAAATAAATACAATTATCCATAAAATTTAATGAATTTAACAATATTTGATATATCTCTACTATAATTGTAGAGTTATTGGGGAAGATAAGATCTATATTCGAATCCACAACCAAGGGTACAACATTCTGAAGGATTTATGCTGCGCTTATGGCGCCTTTAACTCACGTAGATCTCAGTGTTTTGCTCAAAGAAACTTGTGATTTAATTCTCCCAAAACTCCTACCCGAAGAATACGCACAATTAACAGTTATAAAACACTTCTCTTCTTCCTCATAATTTTAATTTTCTTCTTGTAATTCAACAGTCAAACAAGTATCGTACAACAGAGCCCATAATCTATAAGAAATATAGATTATATAACTCCAATCAAGCGTTATTTTTTCTTTTGTTTGGAGATTAAATTTAAATTAATGCAAGCATGTATTCTTATATTAATGCGATTTCTTTATTAGGTTTTTACTGTATTTGGAGACTAATCCAGCAATGAAGCTTTCTCTGATTTTAGTCGGTTGCCTGATGCTGATTTTGAAGGTTCAAGCAAAGCCTTGGAATCCTGATTTCGCAAACAAAGTTGAATATATCGAAGCTGCAGTGCCAGCTAGTTTTCCCAAAGAATTAAACGAGTATCTTGAAGCTGTAGTGCCAGCAAATACCATCAACATCCCTAAGACATCTACGCAAGGTTCGAATTTCAATTTATTTTGAATTTTTTTTTGTTTTGCTTTTAGAAAAACAACTTGGTAATAACCCAAAGAATGCTACTGTAAAAATAAATCGTTTTTCTGTTGATTCCAAAAAAAAGTCCTACTTTCGATTCACCATCTACTTCTTTTTTTCGATCCATGACCGGTCTGTCTTCATTTAATAGGTTAATGAGGTTGGTCTTTTTCTATTAGAATATTTTTTCTGTGAATGGCATGTGTTCATCTGACTAGTTTGAAGGGATTTAAAACCTGAATTTCCAGATGAAATAAAATCTCATTTCCACATGAGATTAACTAACTCATATTCTGTTAAAAATCCTTATAAAGTTTCTTTCCATTACACTGGATTCGAATCAGGGCATTTGAAATTACAGGGTATCTTCGTTATAGAGTGAGTTACTGTAGAGACTCTGATGTTGATGAACAACAGCGTGCACGTGGTACCTAGAATGATCTAGCAACAATTAGGAAACATCGGGACAATAGCAGTCCTCTGCCGTGAGATCTTCTTGGGTATTCTGTAATTGAGCAGGTTCTTCTTTTAGTAGCAGAAACTTTCCTTCCACTCTCTTCTGTTCTGAGCTTTCAAGGTCGTGTACCTATCTCCATTGAGCATGTCATCCACCATTGTTTTCCTTACTCTTCCTCTGGGTCTTTTTCCGTCTAATTTTCCTTCGATGGCATCTCTGATGATTCCATTCCTTCTCAGTATATCCGATTCACTTTCCCTTGCTTCTTTTTATCCTCCTTAATTAGTTATTTTATCTGTCCATTTGATTTTTTCCATCCTTCTCCAAATCCACATCTCAAAGCTTTCAAAAATCTTAATTTCTTCTTTCTTGAATGTCCAAGTTTCAGATGCATAGAGAACAACGTTCCACACATAACATTTTATTAGTCTTTTCTTTAGGTTTCTGTCCATTTTACTTCTGAACAAATTCCATTTTCTATTAAAGGCATCTCTTCCCATCGCTATTATTGCTTTTATGTCACTTTTACATCTTTCATCTGCTAGTAACGCTCTCTAGATATTTAAATGTCTTTAATTCATTCAATTTTTCCCCATTTATTCTGAAATCCATATTTGCCTCTTTCCTTGCTATTTTCATTGCCTTTGTTTTCCAAATGTTAATTTTCATTCCATAATTGATACAGGATTCTAGTAATCTGTTCAACAGATGTTGTAATCCTGTTTCAGTATTTGATAGTAATGCCTTGTCATTTGCGTATCTTATTGCAAATATCTGTCTACCTCCAATCTTCATTCCTTCTTCCGAATTCTCCAGTGATTCTTTTAACATTCCTTCGGATTACATGTCAAACAAAATTGGTGACAGAGAATAGCCTTGTCTTACTCCTCGTCCAATGATACCTGGTTCTGTTGTACCATATGTCTCTCACCATGGCGTTTGTCCCATATATAGTGAACTAATTAGCCTTCTGTCTTTCCAATCTATACCAATCTTTTCCATTACTTCCACCATCTGATCCCATTTTACAAAGTCAAAAGCTTTTTCAAAATCTACATAACAGATATTAACTTCTTTATTCACTTCCAGACTTCTTTCACTTACTATTCTTAACAGTCCAATCGCATCTCTTGCATCAGTCCTCTGCAGTGAGATGCTTGCAGGGAATTAGAAGTATCATGGAGCCTAACAGATGGTTATAATCTAGGAAGCTGCAGTGTAATGGAATAGTCTGCCGATACGAGTACAAAGGGCTTTCTTTGTATGATGCACTGAATGTAGTCTACTTTTATTAATAAGAAAGGAAATCAACTCGAACATTAAATGTAGTTATTTGTGTTAAGCTATCTCACATCTAATAGAGAATATTTAGATGTGAGATAGCTTAACACAAATAACTACATTTAACCGCATATTTTCCCACAGACAGCGTAAAACATTTCCATAAAAATCAAGTTAACAAGATTGTTCCTTGAGTTCGAGTTCAGAATGTACACTTCCACAAGCATCGCAAAATAAAAAATAGAGGAATAAAATGCACATTACTGAATTTTATTTACTTAAAAAACGAATCAAATCTTTCAATAGGTCTCAGATTACTCTTCCAAAGAAGTAATAAATATTTACCCCCCCCCCCCCAAACAAGTTTTAATATCTCAAAGCTTTTAGTGAAAGTGTTTATGAAGTCTGAAGCAGAACTTGATTCGCAGTTCTGGGAAGTCTACATTTTTTCAGGGAAAAAGAATCAAAATAGCAGAATTACCTACCACAATGTTTACTAGATATTACTTCAATAGCAAAAAACAGAAGTTGGGAACAAACAACAAGAGCTATTAGATCCACAAGATTAGACTCCACATTCCTCTGGCGGGAAAACATTGCTCTACTGCAGTTGCGTCATCTACAGATGACCAGAACCTTCCAAAAACCACCGTATTGTACTTATCATTTTTTATGATGTGAGAAAAATATTGGTTGTTTATGAATCTAGCAATTATTGTGGTTAATAATTATTTTTAATTCGCTATTACATTAAAAATATCATTAATTTAATGAACTATTGTTTTTTATTTTAAATCTCTTTATTTGTTTTTATTTTGAATACAATACAATATTAGGGTTAAAAATTAAACTAAAAGATGAATTCTTTTTCTTTGTACGTTCTCAAATGGCGAACGTGTTTTTTTTAAAGAAACTTTAAATAAGTTTAAACTTTACTAAAGAGTTTAAAAGTATCAGTATATCATTAGATTCTAATTAGATAATAAAGTTTTGAAACGTTTTTTTAAAAACGTTTCTACATTTGTCTATAAAATTATTGAAATTTTCTTTCAAAGTATCAGTTTCATTTTTATAAATTTATTCTTATCTTTCAGAACTCCGTAAAATCATTCTTTATGGACTTCCCTCAGAAAAGCAAGGTTAAATTGCAATTTCATATGTCTTCCGCAATACCAATACAGATGTTTAGGAATATTTTGTAAAGTGTTTCAAAAACTGAATCCAATAAAATGCATTTTAATTAGTTAACTTTTATTCAGAGACATGATCAACCATGTCTTTGCATGTGTAATGATTCATATCTAAATAAACAAAAATAATTTGTTTATTCGTAATGATTCTTCATCCATGTTCTCTATTCCTACATAAAATATTTAAGATATCTGAAGCCATTTGTAAGAAAATGTTCTGACAGTGACCGAGAATACGTCGAAATACATTAAAATAATAGATTTATAAAAAAAAAATAATTTGTTAAAAATAATAGATTTTGTGATCCAAGTTAATTCTAAAGATAAAAGTCCACTTAATTATATAAATACAATTTTCAATCTCTGTATTTCATTGAGTGTGGATTAGTTCCTGTTCGTATATCATAATTAAATGGTTCCTTTTAGTTAATATAGAACTAGCTTTTTATTTATTTTTTTTTTATTTATTCATATGGGAAGTAGTTGAGTCTCCTAGTGAAGGATTTACTATGTATTTTATGACTGTAGATACATTCTTTCTTGAAAGAGGGTGCAATTTATTTTACGGAATTCACAGGAAAAAATTAAAATATAAAAAAAAGAAAAGAAATTATAAAATAAAAAGATTGAAACTTAAATTTAAATATTGTTATATTTCGTCAATGAAAGTTTAGGAACATTATATGGCATTTTAACTTATATATATATATATGTATATAAACATCCTCTGTCCAAAAAGAAACCGAACTTTACGAAAATAGAAGAAACCAGTGGAGCCAACTGTTGTATCTTTTTGTTGTCGAAAACGGCAACCATCATTAGTGTTGTGCCAACTGTTTATGACATTTGTTTCATTAGAAGAGAAGCCGAGTTACAGTGCCAAGAGTGACAGCGTGTTTTGACGAACGGTCGGAAAATGAGTTTCAAACAGAGAGCTGCGATGGACTTTGTGTTAAACTTGGTAAACGTTTTACCGAAACGCATCAAATGCTTCAAAAAGCATACGGTGATAAATGCTTATCCCGTACTCAAGTTTACGAGTGGTTTACGCGATTTCAAAGTGGTCGTGAGACGCTTGAGGACGACGAAAACCCGGGCCGTCCAAAAACTGGACTGAGCGAAGTTAACATCCAAAAAGTGCGTGATTTCATCAAAGAAAACTCGAAATCATCTGTGAGCTTGATTGAAGATGAATTGGGGATTCCATAATCACTGAAACAAAAAGGAAATTAAAAGGAACTATGAGAACCGAAAAAATTTTAATGTGATATACAGTGGAGTCGACAGAGACCAAAGAGCACAAGCAGGAGTCATGATTTGGATTCATAACTCCCTTTCAAAACAGTTAAAACATTATAAATTATGTATATTATTTCTGGGAAAACTCCCATGTTACTCCTCATTATAAACTATTATAATACAGCTATATTGCCTGCTTCAGTTTAGGAGTACCCCTGTTTAAATGTCATTGGCTATTTACTCATGGGTTCTTAGGGCATTATGAGTGTAGATGTACTAAAAAGTATATGTAGCTTAAGGAATAGAAAATTGCACATACCTTTTTCTGGGTGTTGTGGCTTTTCCTCTGTCTGCGATGTCGAGAACTGCAGAGTGTGTGTGTGGTGTGTGTGTGGGGGGGGGTAGGCAGTTTGGTAGAATAAGTTAGAAAAACCCGGGTTTTTTTTTTCGTAATATATAGAAACATATACTTTTATATAGGGTGGGGAAAAAAGTGAAAGGGTTAATTTTTTTTTTTTTTTTTTAAATAGGGAGGGGGAAGGGGAAAGGTGGTTAACGGGGTGTGGACCGTTTCGACTATTCGTGGTCATCATCGGAACACATTGGGAAAGTGGAAGCTATGTCAGGTCGGGTGTGTGTTTCAGAGGTGTTTGTGTTGTCTCCTATTGGTCGGGATTGTGACCTCAATTTAATGTTGTGAAGCTTCCAAACCTCGGAGATTATGTAGGGCCTGTGTACGCCATCATAATAAACAAGGCCATCATAATAGACAGACAAGACAATGAAACAATGCTCAGAATATCGGAAACAATAGCTATAAAGTGTGACGCGAACTCGATCAACGTACACAGGCCCTACATAATCTCCGAGGTTTGGAAGCTTCACAACATTAAATTGAGGTCACAATCCCGACCAATAGGAGACAACACAAACACCTCTGAAACACACACCCGACCTGACATAGCTTCCACTTTCCCAATATGTTCCGATGATGACCACGAATAGTCGAAACGGTCCACACCCCGTCAACCACCTTTCCCCTTCCCCCTCCCTATTTTAAAAAAAAAAATAATAAAAAAAAAAAAAAAAATAACCCTTTCACTTTTTTCCCCACCCTATATAAAAGTATATGTTTCTATATATTACGAAAAAAAAAACCCGGGTTTTTCTAACTTATTCTACCAAACTGCCTACCCCCCCCCCACACACACACTCTGCAGTTCTCGACATCGCAGACAGAGGAAAAGCCACAACACCCAGAAAAAGGTATGTGCAATTTTCTATTCCTTAAGCTACATATACTTTTTAGTACATCTACACTCATAATGCCCTAAGAACCCATGAGTAAATAGCAAATGACATTTAAACAGGGGTACTCCTAAACTGAAGCAGGCAATATAGCTGTATTATAATAGATTATAAATTATGGAATGAAAGAATAATAGAAGCTAGAATAAAAATAGATAGAGGCTATTTAACAATAATTGTTTTACAGGCCCTAGCAGAAGGACGGGAACAGGATAATATTGATTTTTATAATCAGCTACAAAACATATATAATAAAATAAATAAAAATGATTACATACTTTTAGCAGGAGACTTAAATGTAAGAATTGGAAACACGAAAATTCATAATAATATAGGAATACATGGAGAACATACTCTAAACAGGAATGGTAAAAAATTGATTGACTTTGTAGTTTATAATAACTTAAAAATAATGAATTCCTTCTATAAACATAAAGACATTCATAAATATGCTTGGGCAGCAAGAGGATGGAAATCAATATTAGATTATTTTATATTAAATGAAAATACATCAACATTTTTGTTAGATGTTAGAGTTCACAGAGGATATGAAATAAGCAGTGACCACTTCCTTGTTAAAATAAAATTAAGGTTACCACCTAAATGGTTACAAGTAACAAGAACAGAAAGAAAAATTGAAACATTTGTTTATAAAACTAGACTATGAATGACACAAATGTACAATGCCTATATGAACAAAGAATTAACCAATATCTAGATAAAGTAAAACAAAATGAAGAAATAGAAATAGAATGGCTTAATATAAAAACGATACTAAATGCAGCAGCAAATGAAAGCTTAAGAAAGACCAAAAAATTCAATAAAAGAAAATAAAACTGAAGATCTGGGATTATACAATCAAAGAAATAATCAAAAAGAAAAAAGAAGCCTATCACAAATGGTTAAGCGGTAAAAGATTAGAAGATGAAATAGAACATAAAAGAATAAGAGCCATAGCTGAAAGACAAGTCAGAAAAAGACATAGAGAATAATGGAGCTAATTTGTTTCTAATTTAGAACATGATTTATATAAAATAAGACCCAATGTATATAAGATTTTGAAACACCTGAATGCAGATACCAAAGAAAAAATAATATTAAACACCGAATTGAAATCAGAAGAATTTCTAAATTACTACACAGAACTGTGGACAGACAAATATTTTAAAAAAGACAACCGGCAAACAATTAACGAAAATGAAATGGAAATAACTAAAGAAGAAGAATTAGAAATCAGCCTGAGAGAAACAACAAATGGAAAATCACCTGGAGAAGATAAGCTAGGTTCAGAAATACGCAGGAACAAGATTCAAAGAAAGACTCTTATTATTTTTAAATAAAATTTATTCAACTGGTATCCCCCCAATAGAATGGGGAAAAAGCAATTGTGATTCCTATCTTTAAAAAAAAGATAATAGAAATGACCCTATATTTATTGACTTTGAAAAAGCATTTGATAAAGTTAAAAGAAGCATTTTATTTAACATATTAAAAGAAAGACAAATACCAAATAATATCCTAAAAGCTATCACAAGTGTATATGAAAATAATCAAATACAAATAAGATTAAATCACGAGCTATCATATACGAGAGAGATAAACCAAGCGGTCCGACAGGGATGTCCCCTCTCAGTAACTCTTTTTAATATCTACTTAAATGAAATAGTAATAAAATGGAATTAAAATTTACATCAAGGAATTAAACTTTCTCCTACAGTAAACTTAAACACTCTTCTCTTTGCAGACGACCAAATAATAATTACAAATTCTGAAGATAACTTACAGAAAGCTATTTTAAATCTAAATGAGATTATCCAAAGATTATGGTATGATAATATCAACAGTAAACTCAAAAACTATGGCCTTTAAAGGACAAGATCCAGCAAGAACTAAAATAGTAATAGATAACAAGATCTTAGAAAAGGTCAATTCATTTAACTACCTACGATGTATTATCACATATGAAAATAAAAAAGATATAAACGTAAAAATTGCAAAATATTTAAAAATAACAGGAGTAATTAACTCTATATTTAAACCAAACCTAGTTCAAAAACAAACCAGGCTAAAAGTATACAATACATTAGCCCTACTGGTCTTCTTGTATGGAAGCGAAATCTGGACAATAAAACAAAAAGACAAACAAAGATTAATAACAGCAGAAATGAAGTTTATGAGAAAAACTGCAAAGTATACTCTATTTGATCACAAAAGAAATGAAGAAATTATGAAAGAATTAAACTAAGAACTAGTAATAGAAAAAAATTAAAAAATATAAACATAAATGGATTGGAACACGTTCAAAGAATGAAATAGAAAGTACAAGCCATTAGGAAAAGGAAAACCAGGACGTCCTCTTAAACGACTCAACGATGACTTCTAAGGCCGGAACAGGTCATGCTAGTCCTAAATCCTTGATACGCATGATGATGATGAAAATCAACTGTGCACAACATTTTGACCGAGAGTTTGGGCCTTTGTAAATTGAATTCGCAATTTTTTGCCCACAAGTTGACCGACGACCAAAAAATGTATCGAATTGAGCACTGCAAGGACCTTATTAAAACAGCTCGTAAGGACTCAAACTTCCTTGAAACGATCGTTACTGGTGACGAAACGTGTATTTTGAGTATAAGCCCGAAACAAAGCGCCAGAGTGCTAAGTGGAGACCACCAGAAGAGGGGCATCCGAAAAAAAAATCGCTTGGAGAAGTCAAAAGTAAAGACAATGCTGGTTTGTTTCTACGATTCCAATGGCATTAACCACAAAGAATTCGTTCTGCCTGGCTAAACGGTCAAGGGTGAGTTTTACCTCGAAGTTTTGAAGCGATTGATAGCGAGAATTCGTTGCGTACGGCATGAATATCGTGATGTCCGACCGTTCGTCAAACCACACTGTCACTCTTGGCACTATAACTCGGCTTGTAATGAAACAAATGTCATGAACAGTTGACACAATATGCCACTTTCGACAACAAAAAGATACAACAGGTTTCTTCTATTTTCGAAAAGTTCGGTTTCTTTTTGGACAGGTGGTCTGTGTATATATATACAGGGTGTTCGGGATAAATTTGACATATTTATAATTAATTATATTTTTCCGTAAGTTACATGTATTAACACACACTTCTCTTCATTTAAAAGTTTGGACCCTTCTTCATTCATATACAAGATGTCAGAAAGGATGGATAGCTGGAACCCACCTGAATCATGGAAGAGAATAACTTGTATCATGATGATTCGTGCCCGCCATCAAAATAAGGATATTACGACTGCTGCCCAATGCTCCCTGAATACAGTAAAAACAATCAGGCATGAACTAGAGACTTGCAATGGTGACTACGAGGATGTAGCAAGAAGAAAGATCCCTAGCAGACGATCTGATTGCGTTCGTACAGCAGAATTCCTCGCAAATCTGCAGGAACAGGTGTTGAAGAACCCTGGCATTGGAATTCGGGCTTTGTTCGTGGAGTTGCTAACTGTAGTCAAGCCCTGGATAACAAGGGTAGCCAATGCTAGGCCGTATGTATGGCAGCAGGATTCGACCCCTTGCCACACCTCTGGGAAAAGTCAAAAATGGTTGTCTGAAAATTTCTACGACTTCACCAGTCCAAATGTTTGGCCTCCAAACTCCCCAGACCTTAACCCCATGGATTATTTTGTATGGGGCGCAGTTGAAAAAGACACCAATCGCACTTCCAGTAATACAAAAGCCCAGTTAATGGATAAAATTAAAACAGTTTTTGCGGCCCTTCCCAGGGAGACTGTAGCATCAGCTTGTTCGAGGTTCCGAAGCAGAATTGAAGCTGTGATCGATGCTAATGGTGGTTATTTTGAGTAAATCTTGTTGATAGTATTGTAATTAACTCTGCCTGTAATGTTTTTTTGTCAATTCATTAAATTTAATAGATACAAAGAAGATTTTCTTTTTCCTTACGAAACTGTCAAATTTATCCCGAACACCCTGTATATCATTGATAAGACTAGAAGTGATAATTATGTGACACGACTACTGAACATTCTTCCACACGTGTTCTTTCTTCAAGAAAGGCAAATACGTGCTAGCAGAAAACGGAAGAACGGAAGTATCTGATAAGAACACATTGTGGATAACACTGAGTGAGCAGGGCGTTAGCAGTACTTCGAAAGGAGGTCATTTTCCAGCAATCTAGACTTCATCCTCTAAACAAAATACTTGTTTGATTCGTTAGTGGACTGTTTCCTAAGTTGTGTTCTCTGGAAATCCAGTGTTCCGCCAAAGCTTTTAGTGATTCCGCTGAGCATTCCGAACTGGTATTAGATATAGTTTCTAAAAATATTTACAGTGAATGTGGAAAATAAACCCTAGCGAAACTGTGTGGGATGATGATATCTTTCGTCGCATGGGGGAGGGCGAGACTCACCAGTTATTAGAGCTCATTGAAGGCGTTAATATTACTGCCATTATTTGTTAAATAAATGATTAAAATAAGTAAGTCAGATTTTTTCAAATATCACAAGATGAGAGAACTCTTAATGCTGTCCAAGAGCATACAGCATCAACAAGCGATCTAAAGTCCTCCGGATTTTGTTGCACCTTAAAATCCAGAGGAACATATCCTACAATTTAAACATGGAAACCTGTATTTTCCATGAAGATCCATGCATCGAGTATTTGAATATTTTTTTTATTAAATTGACTTATTTCTGGAACAATCGTGTTACTCTATTATTTATAATATGTCCGCGAGATTAGCCTAGTGGCTATGCGCTTCGCAACAATATGTCTGGGGAAGGAGTGTCCTAGGTTCGATACCCGTCGGTGATCTGAGGAGCTGAAGGATCTTCCTCAGCCATAGCCAAGTTAGCCGGTCTTGGGCGTGGGCAGCAGGGTTTTTGATCGCAAGCAGGCAAATCGGCCCCGTGTACACACACGGATACAGTCAGGAATACTTAAGACAATCCTTGCAGCCATAGGTCTGAATTGTCAGCTATGCCGGTCCCGAGCCCGGATTAAAAATGAATCAGGGAACAAATCTTTATCCCCAAGGAATTTGCTAAGAAATTAATCACATGACCTGCAACAGCTATCTTACATACAGTATATATTCAGGTTTAATAGCATTTATACTCCCTGAAGGAACAAAAGAAATAAAAGACAGAGAAGATGAAGCAGTTTTATCTTCTTCCTTTCGAGTTTATCTTCTGGAATCAAATGTTTAAGATCAATCTCTCTTCCTTCTTCCGGCTGTTTTAATGTAGATTAAAATGTGACAGGAACAGCTTCGTGCTTTTCCTTTCTCTCCTTCCTCTCTCGATTCCTAGAAACACTCCCAGGATAGGATAGCTGTCTGATCTTGAAATACATAAGAAGAAGAAGGTTCCTTTTAAAAGAATAATCTATCTTCGCTCACAGTGCAATTAAGAACAGATAACAAGAAGATAACATAGACTTGCTTTTATTTCTGTTTCTCGTTCACTTTTCGATACAGCGGTAAGTATATTTACAGAGATATTTGACTTGTCCTCTCATTAATAATTTTTTTTAAAAATAAATACTTCATTTAAAATTTAAAATAATTTTCTTATTCTTATTATTCTTAGATAAGGGATTGCTAAATGAGAAGTGAAAGATTTCATAGACAATTCAGCTTTTATTTTTTACTTTATGGATGTCAATTTAATTTTTATTAATTATTTCTGAAGTTTAATGCACGAACTATTTTTCATAATTAAAACCAGTTTCGTGGAAAAATCTTTCTGCTAATGTAACAATTACGTTAGACTCCTATGTAGGATCTAAGACACTATGAAATCAAAGTGAATATATGTTTTAAAGATATGGAGGGATCAGTTTATTTATTTATTTTTTTATGAAATTCGGGATTCATTTTCCGCAAATGAGATAAATCAGCCGGGTGCTTTTTATCTCATGGACTTCTTAAGGTGCTTTGGAATACAATAATCCTATCAAACCTTCCAAACAAGTATCGTACAAGAATGTATCAGTGTAGGAAAAAGGTCAAAGTATGGTATTTATAACCTCAATGGAAAAGCCAAACCTCTATGCTACTACTACTACTACTACTACTACTAGGTGCTTTTAGGTGGCAGTGAGCTTCATTATCCGGTGTGATACTACCAAACTTCTTTTTGTGTGATAGTTGCTTATTAATCGAAACTAAATTGCTTATGAAAAGGATAAAATTCATTGCTGAATGTATTTGAATTCGTAGTCTGTTGGTTGGAGGGTAGATATGCTAACCACTCGGCCAACCAGGCCGACCTTTCCAGCGATCATTTTAATGTTTGCGGTTCCAATTGTCTTCCTCTTTGCAACTGTACTGACTCAGCAGAAGATGGCACAGAGGCATTTTCTCCCATCAATGTACTAATTAAATGCCATTTAGAAAACATTATCAACATCTGAACACTTTAACCTTTCCATCACCAGTGGAACTTCTAATTGTGAGGTTATTTATCTTCTAAGCTTGGTTTAGCTTCGTTGGAATGTTTTGAATTACCTCAGATACGTGGCGAGTTTATGTTCTGCTAATCTGTCTTCATGAAATTACTGAAACAGTCACTTATTCATGCTATTAGCTTACTATAAATATCACTTCTTTAGCATCCAAGAAATTAGGTCTTCGCTTTCACTCAAGGCATGACTTACATGTTATAAAAATCTCAAATCTTTGCACTTCATATTTCAGTGAGATCGTCTACAGCACTCGAACCAGTAAAAGACAGAAGGGTGGTCTGAAGAGTTCTCGGCCTAACAATGAAAAAAAGAATTTCTAATTTCAAAATTATTTCTATTTTTCAACATAATCTCCCTTAAGACTAATACATTTATTCCAGCGATGCTCCAGCGCCATTATCCCGTAGCTAGTGAAGCTGTAGAGGAGTATTTTGTAGATCTTTTCAGTAAGATCTACAAAATACCCCTCTACAGCTGCAATCACCTCTTGATTCGATGAAAAACGCTGACCAGCGAGGAAGAGTTTTAGTTTTAGTAAGAGATAGAAGTCAGACGGAGCCAAATCTGAGGAATAGGGTGGAAGTTCCAACAATTCATAGTGCAGATCCCTTAATTTTCTCATTGCCAAAACACCTTTGTGGGCAGGTGCATTGATGAAATCACTGAAATGAACCTGTGCACAAAGGTGTTTTGGCAATTCAATTTCATCATCTGATGAAAGATAATTTTTTTCTTCTGCAAACCGGGTCTTTTCTCACGAATTTTTTTGTCTAGTCTGGTTAAAAGATCGGAATAATATTCCTCGGTTATTGTTTTACCCTTTTCAAGATAATTAATAAGCAAAATGCCTTTAGCATTCCAAAACACCATGCCATGACTTTGTCTTCTTTGGCGCCGAACAACCAGCATCTGTGTGTAATGGTGTGTAATGTGTGTAATGGTGAATCCAAGTCTCATCCATAGTAATAAATATACGCACAAAATCAGTTTTATTCTGACTTAAACGGTTCAAGCACTGTTCAAAGATCTTCATGCTAGTGCGTTTTTGATCTGCTGTGAGCAAGCGCGGCACCCATCTTGCACAAAGCTTTTTCATTTGCAATTCTTCATGCAAAATATATCCTACACGTTCTTTTGAAATGCCTATAGTCTCAGCAGTTTCACGCACTTTTGCTCGCCGGTCATTCAATACCATATCGTGCACTTGATCAATGATTTCTGGTGTTGTTACACTTTTTGGACGTCCTTCACGTGGATCATCTTCAAGGTTGGTACGGCCACGTTTAAACTCGGCAGCCCATTTCTTAATTGTCGAAAACGAAGGAGAAGATGTCCATAAACGTTTGTGAACTTCGAATGAATTTCTTTTGGCGTTAAACCTTCTTTTACAAAGAATTTTTATAACCGCAAGACACTCAATTTTATCAATTTCAAGGGATAGACAACACGTTTGCTTCAGACAGCTGTATAAAACAAACTACTTGATAGAATGACTTGCAGTTTCACATGGATGCTTATGACAGATATACTAACATAGAAAAAAAAATCGTGCCGACAGTGTTGCCATCTGTGGTCGAGGCCGAGAACCTTTCAGACCACCCTCATATAGAAAAAAGATAAAACAATCAAAAATCAAAGTCTGTTAGCAGTTACTAAGCTTTAAGCATTTTTAACTGAGTTATAACGATTAAAAAGAAACGCGTATATCTTTGAAGAGAGTTTTTCTTAATTTTCACTTATTAAGAAGTTTTAAGATAAAGCTATATATTTACAATCACGTTTTCTCACATTAATTCAGTTCATTATTATGTTTTTCAGATCACAGTAGCAATGAAGATTTCTTTGGCGTTAGTCATTTGCTTTGGATTACTTTTGACTGTTCAAGCAAAACCAGTGGATCCTGTGTACACAATAGATAAGACGATCGATAAGTATCTCCCAAAAAAACCTGATCGTCCGGCGTTACCATTAGATAACATTCCTATATATGCAGATCCAAAAACAGGAGTTGTGAAACCTGTTTACTCATTAAGTAATGTTTTTTGATCTAATCTGTTATTAAATATAAGAATCTGAATCTTTGACGTATGCTCTTCGCACTGTTCTTAACTAAATATTTCAGAAAAGCTACCTCTTTAGATATTCTTCTACAACTTTTATTTCTACTCGTACTTCCTTTTGATTTTTAGCATTATTTATTTATTTATTTATTTTGTATTTCAATATTAAAAATATATATACACCCTCTGTCCAAAAATAAACTGAACCTTTCGAAAATAGAAGAAATTAGTAACGCCACCTGTTGTATCTTTATGCCACCTGTTGTCGAAAGTAACGCCACCTGTTGTCGAAAGCGGCAACCTTCATTAGTGTTGCGTCAACTGTTTATGACATTTGTTTCATTAGAAGCCGAGTTATAGCGCCAAGAGTGACAGTGTGTTTTGACAACGGTCGGTCGTCACGATATTCATGCTGTACGCGACGAATTCTCGCCACCAATCGCTTCAAAACTTCGAGATAAAACCTACCATTAACCGTTTGGCCAGGCGGAACGAATTCTTTTTGGATAATTCCCTTGGAATCGTAGAAACAAATCAGCATTGTCTTTACTTTTGACTTCTCCAAGCGACTTTTTTTCGGATGCCCCTCTTCTGGTGGTCTCCACTCAGCACTCTGGCGCTTTGTTTCGGGCTCATACTCCAACACCACCTTTCGTCAAAAGTAACGATCGTTTAGAGGAAGTTTGAGTCCTTGCAGTATTCAATTCGATACATTTTTTCGAAATGAATAATGTCATCGGTCAACTTGTGGGGAACAAATCGCGAACTCAATTTACGAAGGCCCAAACTCTCAGTCAAAATGTTGTGCACAGTTGATTTTGGAATACCCAATTCATCTTCAATCAATCTCAAGGACGATTTCGCGATTTCTTTGATGAAATCACGCACGTTTTGGATGTTAACTTCACTCCGTCCAGTTTTTGGACGGACTGCCTTTTCGTCGTCCTCAAGCGTCTCACAACCACTTTGAAATCGCTTAAACCACTCGCAAACTTGAGTATAGGAAGAACATTCATCACCATATGCTTTTTGAAGCATTTGATGCTTTAAACACAAAATTAACACAAAAGTCAATCGCAGCTCTCTGTTTGAAACTCATTTTCCGACCGTTGTCAAAACACACTGTCACTCTTGGCGCTATAACTCGGCTTCTAATGAAACAAATGTTATAAACAGTTGACACAACACTAACGAAGGTTGCCGCTTTCGACAACGAAAAGATATAACAGGTGGCGCCACTAGAGAATGCGTGACCTCAAACGACCTTTCTTCAGTGAGTGTATGACAAACAGCTTGCAAAGAAGGGTCAACTGACACTACGGAGTAAGGAACAAATTGCTATGTGGGTCCAACCTTAAAATGAAGGACCTCCTTTCGCTGCGATGACTGCAGAAATCCTACGGAGCATACTTTCCACAAGCGCAGGCATGTAATCAGGAATGTTGTTGGGCAGGCGTCTCTTGACCTAACCGCAAGCTCCACTTCATCCCACAGATATTCAATAGGGTTCAGATCAGTGCTATGGAGGTCAGTAAAGAGGGGAGACGTGCATATCGACAAACCCTGCAGTTACAGCAGCAGCGTTTTGATACGCAATATCTTGCTGAAAGAGACGATGGTCATTTCTATAGAAACGCCCCAAAGTAGGAAGCATTGCATTGTCCAGATTGTTCAGATCGGAGTTCAATGTTCGTGGCACAACAAACAGAGGTCCGAAGACAGACCAGGATAAACAGGACCATACCATACCATCACACCATCACCTTTTGTTAACCCCCTCCAAGCAGTGTGTTTGTAAACCGTTTTGACTGCTATGTCGATTCTGGTGTGTAATGGTGAATCCCAGTCTCATCCATAGTAATCAATCGATTCTCAAAATCAGTTTTATTCTTGTTAAAACACTCCAAGCACTGTTCAGATATTTTCATGAGAGTGGGGTTTTGATCGGAGCGGCACGCATTGTGCGCAAAGCTTTTCATTTGCAATTCTTCATGCAACATTTATCCTACACGTTCTTTTGAAATGCCTATAGTCTCAGCAATTTCACGCACTTTGACTCGCTGGTCATCGAATACCACATCGTGCAATGATCAATGATTTCTGGTGTTGTTATACTTTTTGGACATCGTTCACGTGGATCATCTTCGAAGCTAGTAAGGCCACGTTTAAACTTGGCAGCCCATTTCTTAATTGTCGAAAACAAATGAGAAGATTGCCCATAAACTTTTATGAACTTCGAATGAATTTCGTTTGGGTTTAAACCTTCTTTTACAAACAATTTTATAACTGCACGATACTCAATTTTATCCAAGTCAAGGGACACAGACAACATTTTACTCAAGTAAAATCATTCAGAGAACACACGCAGTGACTGATAATATTACTATTAGTGAGTTATACAGCGTAGAGGGCTGCTTTCCTGCATCGAGCCCCTATAATCTACCCAGGTGATACGTAATGACACAGTGTAATACTGTTTTTTTTAACACTTTATTTTGTTTGCATGCACATCATAATCACATTATAAATTAGAGAAATGACAAAAGTTAAAGATTATAAAAATTACATTGATTTCTGACATCTTTTTTTACACAAGTAAAGTAATCGTTTTTAATGACATTCCAGCTTATAATTTTTACAAAATTCAGCAAGAACCGTTTTCTAAATTGCATTTCAATTAAAATTTCGATAATAATACTTTTTTGCATCTATATTTACAACACGCGTTTTTCTAATATTAACAATGAAGATTACACGGAAGCCTTGAATAATGGATAATATTTTTTATTTTTTATTTTATTTTATTATTTTTTAATAATAATAATATATTTTATTGATTGCTAAAATATTTATACATACAATAAACATCTTGTGTTACATTGCACCTTATAATTTTACAGAGTTCAGCACTACTGTAAGTGCTGCAATTCCTACATTGGATTCCAATTAAAATTTTTAATAATACTTTTTTGCCTTTATATTATGTATTTACAGCACATGTTCTTCTAATATTAACAATGAGGAGTATACAACATTTTTTGTATTATTTTTTATTTATTTATTTATTTTTTAAGTTTGAGAAAGAGTGATTATACATACAAATTTCTGCACTTGCTTATAAGGATTACTTGTAGATGAGTGAGGCGAGTTAATCCCACCTACTTCGAAGCGTGGGTTAGCTTTTATGAAGAGAGTGGGATTTAGCCTTCACTATTTGTGTTGTTGCTGCTGTTTATGGATGGGATGTAGGCACTGGATGCTAGTGATTTGTGATGTGTATATTAGTGTTAATGGTTTCTTAACTTTGTTGGTATATTTCCCAGAGTTCTTTTTTTTAATGTTCTGTAGTTATCTACGTGTTTTCACTTTCTTGGTAGGTTGTTGAGTTGCGTGGGTATCTGGTGTGATCTTACAAAAGAACAGTATGAGTTTTTGAAGGGTGTGGGGATGTAGAGAGTTGTTGTAGGTAGTGTTATACGATATGTGTCTCTGTTGTTTCGATAGGTGATGTTGAAGTAATTCCTTTAATGTCGTGTAGTGTTTCAGGTTTTTAATGCTCAGAATTCTGTGTATCGCCATATACTTGTCGGATATTGGTTGTTGCGTGTAAGGTGTCCAGATCACTGTTGACACGATTTTCCTGTGTAGTGTTTCTAATTTTGTTAGGTGGCTGTTTGATGTATTTGCATAGACTGTTATTCCGTATCTGAGTAGGGATTCGCAGATACCGTGATATAGGAGGTTTTTTTATGTTGGGTGGAATAATGTCTTTAACTTAGAAGAGTTTTGCTGCGATGATCCAGAGTTTGGTGTGTGGGTATTCTGTATGTTTTGTCCATTTAAGGTGGGAATCTATAAATACCGAGGTATTTTGCGTGTATTACAGGTTTCGGAACGTTGGCAGGTATATTTGTTGTTAATGCAGCGGTATGTGTGACAATGTATCGATAGTGATGCGGGGCGTATGATTCTTGGGTTGTGTATTATCAACATCTGTGTTTTGGTGGAAGTATGTTGTGATTTCGTTTAGGTCTTGTTGTGCTTTGCAGAGAGCTGTGTTAATGTCTGTGTGGATTACTAGTAGTGCAGTGTCATCTGCGTATTGAAATATTTGACTTCTTATGGATATGTTATGAACATCGTTAATGTATATGTTGAATAGAGTGGGTGATAATATGGCATCTTGAGGTACACCGTGTTTTACTTCTATACTCCGACTGTGACATGTACCTATTTTTGTTATTTGTGTTCTGATTGAGAGGTAGTTCCTGAACCATGTATGCAGTGTTCCTCTTATACCTATTGAGTATAGTTTGGTGAGTAGTATGTCATGTTCAAGTGTGTCAAATGCTTTGTTTAGATCCAGCAGTATAAGGAAGGCGTACTTGTTTTTGTCGAGAGCTTTGTTTATTGTGTCGGCGATGTCTTCTAATAAAGTAATGGTGCTTTTTGTTTTCTGAAAGCAGTATTGGTTTTGTAAGATGATGTTGTACTTCTGTAAATAGTTCTGTAGTCTGATGTTTGTTATTTTTTCTAAAAATAATAATAATAATAATAATAATATGATAATGTCTCAGATAAATTACATACATATGATTATTACAGACTTTTTTTGCATGTTTAGACATTATATAGAAAATAACAATTTTTCTATTTTCATCGTACAGAGTATTTACATGTTTATAATTAATACACTTGATGCTCTGTACAATATTCTGAACGCAGTTTAAGGCACATTATTTCTTTTCAATATTTTTTCTTTGGATACAAATTCTTTTTTTTTTTAAATTTAAATAGCTGTATCTTCGTTATTATTATTATTATACACCGTACTGACTGATTTGTAACATAATTTGCAGTCTTTGATTATGAGGATTACGTGTGGATGAGTATGAATAATAATAATAATAATAATAATAATAATAATAATAATAATAATAATAATAATAATAATAATAATAATAATGCTTCTGATGTTGATGTGGATAATATTTCTGATTTCTTCCTCGAAGCTTTGCAGAGCTTATCTGAGGCAGATAATAGATGGTGGTGGTTTCGTGGTTATGTTTCGATACTGGTCGAAAGCCAGTTGTTGATTTTACTGTTTGTTGGTACGTGCTTGGAAGATTTCAACTGCTCTTACACAGTTTAATTTTTTTTTTTTTTTGCAAGTAGGGTTGGATTTGGACAACGCGTGTTTGTTTGTGTCCTTCTAGTGGTGTTTTTTGAGAGGGGTTTGTCATAGGTTTGAGTGTGTGTGTGTGTAAGGGAGAGAGAGAGAAACAGGAATAATAATAATAATAATAATAATAATAATAATAATAATAATAATAATAATAATATAAAATTAAGTTAATCATCTGTTACACATTCTTGTTTTAATTTAGTTTTTTTAGAAAATTCCTTCGAACACTTTTTGAAATTGCACAGCTAATAACTATGAAAGAACATATGATTTATAATAATTGACTTGGAGTGGTTTGACCGTGAGATACGGTGATTAATTAATAATAATAACCTTGGAGGGTAATGGATGGCAATGCTGTAGCCAATGAAGTTCTAACTGAGGCTCAGTTATTGCTGTTACCCTCTTGCCATGATCAGAGCTTTAATAACTAAACTCCACCTTATCCTTACACTGTCCTCTACAGATAACGGGGAAGATGAAAAACATTCTTGCTTCGCCCCTTTAAGCTAGTCCTTATAAGGACTAATAATTGACTTCGGGGAAATGCAGTGATTAATACTCTTGGAGGGTAATGGATGGCAATTCTGTAGCCAATGAAGTTCTAACTGAAGCTCGGCTATTGCTGTTACCCTCCTGTCATGATCAGAGCTTTAATAGCTCAATAACATCTTGTCCCTACACTGTTCTGTACAGATAACGGGGAAGATGAAAAGCATTCCTGCTTCGCCCCTTTAAGCCAGTCCTTATAAGGACTATAAGAATAATTGACTTCGGTAGGAAATTTTAGAGAGGTTGATCGACCATGAGATGGGTGATTAATAATTGACTTCGAGTAAATTTTGCGATGGTAGAAAGCGATGATGTCTGACGTGCGGGATTTTGATAGTTGATATAAAATTTGATTCAAGGAATTTTGACTAGTAAATTTACTAGTAGTAAATAGTTTTACTACTATAATCAATCGGTTTATTTTTCAAACAGGTCCAAAGAATCAGCTAAGTAGGTAAGTCAACAAATTTCAAAACAAGGCGATACGCTAGGCCTACTGCCATTAGTATCGCCATTGTTTTCATTGCTTCATTTACTTCATTAGAAACTGTCTATTAGTATTATTGTGGAAAGGGAAAGACATGTCCTGCTCTGCAGAACAAGACTTGGATCTAACCATGGATGCACCGTACGAATAACTTAATTTTAAACAGTTTCTGCTTCACACAAAATGGCCAGGAAAAGTTGTACTTCATGAAATAAAAGAAGTTGATACAGATGACCCTCAACCCTTAGAACTTCTTCAAGACAGCTCTAGCGAAATAGCAACAACTGCTGAAGATAATCCCCTTACTGACCACACCGATTATCAGGAGGTTCGCGCTCACAAGAAACGCAAAACTGCAGCCTCTGAACCACCCAATGCGGATGAAATGGAAGAAGATGACCCTGTCCCGGACTCTCCTACCTCCTCAAGGGAAAAGATACCCCCGATTATTCTGCATGAAAAGAAGAAATGGATGTCGCTAAGGACTACGATGTACAACTTACAGATCTCATAGAGCCAAGCGAAGAATATCACAGATGGTATTAAAATCCAACCCAGGACAGTGATGGATTATCAACAGTTTACCTCTGAATTGAATACCAGAGGTATTCAGTACCACACTTTTTCACTAGGATCAGAAAAAAACCTCAAGGTAGTGATTCGAGGTGTATCCGAAGATGGTTCCACAGACGAAATCACTGCAGAATACACGAGCAAGATTTACCACCCGTAAATCTTGCTGGTGTAGATCTGTCTCTGCTGGTCATTCTGCTGACCAGGAGAGACAAGACTCCAATGCCACTGGTATTAGTAGAGATCAGTCAAACCTACAAGCACATACATGATCTGACGTCCATCTGTGGACTGAAAATTACTATAGAGCCATTGAGGAAAAGGGCTTCAACAGGGCAATGCCATAGATGTCAGAAGTTTGGTCACTCCCAGAAAATGTCCAAGGCTGAATTTAAATGCTTAAAATGTGGGGTAAGCCACCCAACAAATACATGTTCTAAGCCAAAATCCACCCCGGCTAAATGTGCCAACTGTGATGGTCCTCACACTGCCGACTACAGAGGATGCGCGCACAATCCAAGAAATAGAAAACCAGAAGAAGGTACATACTCTTCCTCTCTTAGAACACCTACGTCAGAGCCTCCTAAAGATCAAGATAAAGGGTCAGCAGCATATCTGCTGAGGTCAGAGGCTCCTAACGGAACAACTCAGAAACAACAATCTAGGACATATGCGGATGTAACTCGTCCTAGACAGACATCAATGGAACAGCAAACATCACATCCAAATCTGACAGCTATTATTACCTCTTCCTTGGAAAATATGCTGTTGGATTTTAGCAGATCCAAACCCTCACCATGTTCTACAAATAGATTTCTAAAGGACACACAAGGTCATTATCTAAGCGCTCACTCATGGACAGAAATAAAATACCAGATTGTTACAGCTCATAGTATGGAATGTAAACGGATTAAGAGGTAGAATCTTGGAGCTCAGGGAGTTCGCCCAAAGGCGTCAGCCAGATATACTCTTGATAAATAAAACCCATCTCCGACCATCAGATAATCCCAAAATAAATGGATACCAGATGTACAGAACTGACAGATTATCCTGCAGAGGAGGCGGCACTGCTATTTACATTAAAAATTACATCAATCATCACTCTATAAATATTCCATTCACCATTAATCTTGAGATTTCAGGAATAGAAATTCCCACGTGCACGGTGGGCAAACTGAAGATTTTCGCAGCATATTATCCTCCGCAAAAAACATTACTGTTTTCAGATCTGAACGCTGTACTGATCAACAGAGAGCCTGTCACCATGGCTGGCGACTTAATCGCCAAGCATCCTATCTGGAATAGCCGTTCCACAAATAAAAATGGTCATATCCTCGCTAACTACTCTGGATTCCAACAATGTGGTTGTGGCAGGCCCCACAGCGCCTACCCATCACAATAAATACGGTCGAGCTGATGTACTAGACATAACTATCCTACAGAATATAAGACTCCAGTACAGTGTAGTGACTCTAGATGATCTTCCATCGGACCACAATCCCATTCTATTAAAGCTGGGAAACCAGGATAACCTGTCTCCTCCCTGCACACATATATACCTTGGGATAAGCTATCCAAAGTATTCCCAAAATATATTGGTCCTGTACCATTGATTAAATCCACAGAGGAAATTGAAACGGCTATAAAGGATCTAACTAAACAAATCAACACTGCCATTGCAGCAGTAACTATTTCCAGAGCTACCCACCAGATCTAACCACTTGCCAGTAGACATTTTGAACTTGATCAGAGAAAAGAACAGAGCAAGAAAAAGATATCACAATACGCGAGCACCTCAAGATAAAAGAATCTTGAACAGATTCAACTCTGCAGTTAGAGATGCCCTCACAGCGCACAGAAATCAAATTTGGGAAGGAAAATTGAATTCTAGCTCTCCTGACAATCACTCCATATGGAATCGTATCAAAAACATCAAGAATAAAAACAAACCTCTTCCTCCTCTCTAAACAGATACTGGCCTTATCCATACCGACGCAGACAAAGCCGAGGCAATAGTAACATCTCTAGAAAAGCAATGCATTTTTTCTGTCACAAATGCATGTGACAGAAAGTCTCAAACTTTCTGTCACATGCTCTAGTCAAATTGCACCCACATCACCTGTAGAATTATACGATATAATCAAGAAGCGTAAAAACAAAAAGGCTCCTGGACCTGATGGAATCACAAACAGGGTGATAAAACTACTTCCCCACACTGCTATTGTGCATCTGACTAACATTATAAACTCCATCTTACACTACAAATATTTTCCTTCCCAATGGAAACTAGCAGATGTAATCCCAATCCATAAACATGGAAAAGATCCGCGATCACCTCAAAACTACAGACCAATTAGCCTCATCTCCAACCTAGGCAAAATTGCCGAGAAAGTCATGCTCACTAGACTCCAAGAACTAGTGCACAAATTAAACATTCTTCCTGAGGAGCAATTTGAATTACGACAATTTCACAGTACCACGCAACAAGCATACAGATTGGTAGAATATGTTACCACGGGATTTAACTGGCGTCAATGCACTGGGGCTGTTTTCCTTGACATAGCCAGTGCATTCGACAAAGTCTAGCACTACGGCTTGCTATATAAAATGATAACATCTGGAATACCATTGGAAGTGGTTCACCTGATCAGACCATACCTCTATGATAGGCGCATGCAAGTTAAGTTAAATGGCACACTCTCCATACAAAAACGCATCTTGGCTGGTGTCCCACAAGGATCCCTACTGGCACCAACTCTTTTCTCCATTTATATGTGTGATATTCCGCACAACCTACTGTCATCTATCAAAGCATTATATGCGGATGATACAGCGATATTACCCAGATATTTAAAATCCCACCTAGCAATCAGAAGACTGCAGGAAAATCTACTGATAATTGAACAATATTTCACCAAATGGCGAATCAAAATAAATCCTCAGAAAAGCGTAGCCGTACTGTTCGCCAGAAGATCAATGCTTCCTACTGGACACGTTTTCCTGTTTAACACAGAAATCCCTTGGCAGTCTGAGATCAAATATCTTGGCATATGTTGGACAGAAAATTGACTTTCAGCTCCAAAAAGTCTCAATGTTTAAAGGCATCAAAAATCATTGCACAGCTCTATCCCCTAATAAACAGAAACAGCAAATTGATCACCAGAATCAAACAACTTATATATAAATTGATTATTCGTCCTATACTCCTCTATGCTTCTCTGGCTTGGAGTCATACTGCTAATGTCCTCAAACTGCAACGTGTGCAGAATAAATGTCTCAGAATAATCCTGAACGCACCATGGTTCATACGCACTGTGCAACTTCACCGGGACACAGAAGTCCCCTATATTTATACCTTCATGCAGACTATAGCAACTAAGTTATTTTCAATAGCATCTGTACATCTTAATAATCTAATTCAACTAGCGGCAAATTACGACGCAACAGATTACAAAAGACCAAAAGCTATTTTAAACTGAAACCTCAATGATTAATCCTCAGGCCCACTCAGGGCGAGCAACAAGCTCATTAATATTTTTTCTCTCACAGTTATCCTCATCAGACAGCGTGGAATATGAAAAGCATTCTTGCTTCGTCCATCTATCTCCAAAAAAAAAAAAATAATAATTAAATAAAAAAAAAATAATAATAATTGACTTGTGACGTTATCAGTCTTGATAGAATATTTATACTGTGGCATGAATATATATCATTCGTGAAATATAATTGTCCTAAGCAGTTTATTTATTTTTCCTTACTAAGTGTGCTTCATATTCTCAGTATACGTTTTTTCTTACATTTCAGATGGAAGGTAGGAGTTTTACACGAGCTCATAAAATAAGATGATGTCCATTCGTTCATGATAATATTTGGAACATGGAAGTCGAATTGAGCAGAAAATCTCTGAAAAAAACTCATTGAAGAAATAATAATGTACTCGAATTAGTTTACATTTGTTTAAAATTAACGAATCATTACTTTGAATTTGTAATATTCACAACTAAATAAAAAATCCATTCTTGTATATAAACTGATTATCCGTTTTTATGTTCCTAATGAAATTTAAGTTTCTATATTTAATTAACCCAAATGGATGTACATTTTTTTCACTGGAGGTACGTAGAATATATCGATTAATTAAAATAATGAATTTGTAGTTGAAGATAATCGAATTAATTGGATTTTCCGGTAGCTTATTTTTTGTATGTTAGTCAACTCTCATTATAGCTAACAGCGCTTTATAAAGAACTCTTAGCAAGAGTCCCATACATGACATTGCTATTCATGGTGAAATGGAGGGGGATGTTATGGATTCATCCATATTTTATAGCTAACATAGAGAGAAAGTTAATAGTACACACCAAACTCTTACGGCGAAGGTATATTCTCATAAGTTCTCAAATAAATTTCCAAACTTTTTTCTGTATTTATCTATAAGAATATGGATGCATCCATAATATCCTATAGTATTTTATAAAAGCAAATTAAATTTGATTGTTTTTATAAAAATTTGTGTGGATGTGTTAAGAACATTTCTGATGCCCCACTTCAATTTCTTCAAAGGCTTCAACGATTCACGATCGTTTGCTTTTCAAGCATTTTCACAAATAAGTGAAATATATTCTGGAGAATGGAAAGAAAGTGTGAAGTATAATTTAAGAGATAATGGGATTGGCGTTTTCTTTGACAGCACAATTGTTGCTCGTATAGCAAAGTAAGCTACAATTTTGGTTAAAATGAAATTAATAAAAAACATTTTAAACTAATCTTAAGATATTATTAGTTAAAGTCTTAAAATATATTATTTCTTATCTATAGTAATATAATGCAATTCATCTATTTTAAATAAAACTACAATTGTGGGAGCTGATCAGCTGATTATGTATGCAGTACCTCACCTATTAGCATCCATTTGCACTCTAAAAGCAGCGTTTCCCAAATGGTGGGTCACGACCCGGCACAGGGTCACGAAAGATAAATACCGGGTCGCCTAAAAAAACCCTCGAAAACCTAGGTGTTTCGTTTTTGGGTTGTCTTTTTTTCGCGAAACTCTAAAATACAAGTAAATAGCATTTAATCGAGACTAATGAATAAATAATTGAATTAGTAGAGACGAAAAACGCGCTCCGTCCGCGTACCCGTCGCCATTTCATAGTCTCTTTGTTCGCGGTAAAGTAGCTCAACTAATGGCGGCGGCAACCTCGCCACCATCCTAATCGTTTGGCGGTCTGGCGTTTGTTTGACTCGCCCGCCACGTACTCACTCTGCTTGTTCAGTTTGAGTTAAGCATCGAGAGAGGGCGTATTTTTGTATTTACTGATTACCTCATCCGGTGGGTCAGGCTGAACAACCGTAATTATTATAATTGTTTCTAAATAATTTATTTCATTCTTTCTTCATCTCGCTTGCCATTAGCCATTTAACGATGGATAAATGGGTAGTAAAACAACAAACAAGTCGAACCGGATTTAAGAATAAAGTTCTCATCTTTTCCTCCAAACTTAAAGTTTCTAGTTCACAAACAAAAGCATCCCACTTCTCATTAATAAATTACTTGGCTTTAGTTTAATTTCTTTATATTTTTGTAAGAGTAAATGCTTCTTTATAATAATAATAATAATAAATGAAAACGCTATGAACATTCAAATCTGTTTTATTTTACCTACTGGCCATAAAAATTTTAGTGGGTCACGAAGATGAAGGATTAAAATAAGCACCCACCGGGCCACGTAAAAAAAGTTTGGGAAACCTTGCTCTAAAGTACTGCATTTGGTGAGCTGAAGTGATGACCGCAAATGAACAGGCGATAAATGAAAGTCAGAAATAAACAAAACAAGTTAAATTTGTTTTAATTTAAAGAAGAAGAAAAAACGAAAAAAATAAGCTGGAAAGTGAAGTTAGTTTCTTTCTTTCTTTACTTTTCATTTTTTTTTTTCAAATTCTGGCTTGTACTGAGATGATATGCTCGTACTGAGACAAATACATGCTACTTGATCTTTAATTTATATCAGCTGTACGAAGAGATTCAGTAAAAAACAAGAATATAAGTGAGAAGTGAGTTATTTTATTTTACCTTGGGTTTATACCTAAGGTAAAATACTTTCTACATTTATATCTCCTCCTGAGATTTTTATTTAATAGGGTTATAAACACCTTATGGTAACTTGTTCTGGTAAAATACTTATAAGCTCTGTATTACTTAACCTTGGTATTTCTAAGCCTGGCTCCCACTGATGAGACCTCAATAAAGGTCGAAACCGGTCTGGGTAGTGGCCTTTGCCTTTAATGCATAGCATCATACATCTCCTTCAGGAGATGTGCTTTGCATTATGGGCAAATATTAAGATTAGTGATCAGAGCTTATTCTACTTTCACCATGAGTTACCTTGGTCTTGCACTACCTGTAGGTTCAGTTAGACTTGCATTACGTGCAGGCGCAAACTTGACTTATTTGTCTGTTTGCTTACTTGGGAAATGGAGTAAAACCAGGTTTAAAATAGCTTGGTATCTTTAACATATATATATATATGTTAAAGATACCAAGCTATTTTAAACCTGGTTTTACTCCATTTCCCAAGTAAGCATATAAGGGTAAATATTAAGATTAGTGACCTGAGCTTATTCTTCTTTTACCATGAAGGCAAACACATTGTTGGACGTTTGGACAATGAAGAGTCAAAAAACGTGACATAAAAACGTTTCAAATTTCGGCTTATATATATATATATATGTGTGTGTGTGTGTGTGTGTGTGTGTGTGTGTGTGTGTGTGTGTGTGTGTGTGTGTGTGTGTGTGTGTGTGATACCTGATGAAGTTGAAGACATCAACTCCTTCAGGTATCACAGGCAAAGAATTAAATAAAAAATAACAGAGACATGATAAAATACATTAACAGATCGAGTATAAAACACAGAAGCACATTTACATTTAAAAGAGAGGAATGCGTGCTTGAGTTCCAACTGAAGTTGACTACGTGCGTGAGCTGGCATGAGTGCGCCAGTATTGGATAGTAGCAATGTGTGCGTCAGAGATATTGTAGCTAAGGCTGTTGTTAATATGAGATGAATCAAGCGATATTTCTCTAGATTCAATTCTTTTTCTTTCAAGTTCATCATAGCACACATGGATATTAGAAGTTAGTGGCCAGTCTACGAGGTGTTGGCGGCCTTCATCCGAGTTGATAGAGAAGAGAACGTGGCTAGAGAGAGAGAGAGAGAGAGCGCTGGCCCTGGTTCTGTTGTAAGAAATGTCTCTTTGCTGTTCTTCCATGCGTAAAAGGATGGATTTAGCTGTATAGCCGTAATATGGTCTGCCACAACCACACAAAATCTTGCAGACTCCTGGATACTGAGTAGGAAGATGTTTCATTTTAGGTCTACTTAGTATGGAGCGAAGTTTAGAAAACGTAGTGAAGCAAGTCCTAATGTTGAATTTCTGAAGCATTTTAGCTAGTTTTGGGGAGAGAGAGAGAGAGCTGCTCTTGGTGGAGAAGAATCTTCAAGAGCAGTTGAGTGATGGACAGAGAGAAATTTATTAATCTTTTTAAGAGAGAATCCATTGTTAACAAAAGACCTTTTGAGAAAATTGAGTTCATATTCAATTTCTGTTTCATCTGTTAGTAACGATCTGGCACGATGTACCATGGTTGAAATAATACCAAACTTTTGTGGAGGGTAGTGATGGGAAGACGCATGAAGGTATCTGTCTGTGTGAGTGGGTTTTCTAAAAATGGAGATTTTGATATTTTGAGCGCATCTCATAAGTCCAGAAAGTCCAGAAAGCGGAGACAGTCGTTGGATTCAAGTTCACAAGTGAAATTGATTTTCTGATGAAACTGGTTGAGGTGGTCCAGAAAAAAGTTGAGGTTGTCGACGGCGTGTTCCCAGATGAGGAATACATCGTCAATGTAACGATACCAAACTTTAGGTTTAAGAGGTGAGGAATTAATAGCTTTTTCTTCAAAATCTTTAAGAAATATGTCAGCAAGAATCGGAGAGAGCGGACTGCACATAGCTAAACCTGAGTTTTGTTTATAAATCTTGTTATCGTATTTGAAGTAACCTGAGTTCACACAGTGAGAGAGTAAGGAGAAAAATTTCTTGGATAATTTTTTCTGGAGAAGGTTAAGAACTTCTTGAGTAGGTACATTCGTAAAGAGGGAAACAATATCGAAACTTGCCATTAAATCTGATGTGTTGAGTTTGATGTATTTAATTTTGGAGACAAAATCAGCTGAATTTTTTATATGAGAAAAGGAAGTACCATAAAGTGTTTTTTAAAAAGGAAGCGAGGTATTTTGAAAGGTTGTAAGTAGGGGAGTTTATGCCTTCAACGATTGGTCTTAGTGGAGTGGAGAGAGAGGATCTTAGGGAGTCCATATAACCTAGGGATTAGAGGATGAATCGACCTAAGGGGAAGACGGATGTTTCGTGGTAACTCTGAGGTGGTTTTCAGTAAATTGTGTAGAGTAAGTGTCAGTGTTTAGTAGTTCCAAAAATTTTCTTATGGTATATATATATATATATAAAGTTAAATCCTTTTGGCACCAATTATAGTCGCTAACCAGAACAAAAAACAATTTGAGTTATGGCGTTCTATAGTGTTCACATCGTGATTCTGTGCTGGCATTTTGCATTTCCAAGTTCCTTCTATTATTGAACGATAGTATTTGAAATGAAAAAAAAAACATGTATTATTGTGATGATAATTTCGGTATTTATTTTACAGACACTTTTGCAAAGGAAAGAGGGGCTCAGTTGAAAACCACGAAAAGCATCAACTACATATAACATAACACCACCATCAACACACATAACAATTGAGATGATACACCCGAGTGATCTAAAAAGATGAAACAAACAATGTGAGAAATCTTTCATAATAAGAATAGACAAGATTTTTCCCCCGTGATCAGTATTGCAAGTGTGCTCTCTACAACGCCTAGCCAAAAATTTGGTTTTTCCTTTTCCAAATATAAAAATCGGTAGAATAGAGTAAACAGTAGAATTTTAAGAATACAAAGCTGAATATGTTTGTATGGCGTATTGCTAGTTTTCAAAGCCAGAAGTCCGAAGTTTTCATTCTTCTTTGTTAGTTGGAGAAATTTCTTTTTTTAACTTCTTTGTATCGGATTGGACAAAAAAAAAAAAAAATCCAGAGCTATAGGGATACTATAGTTTATAGTATTGTATATTGCAATATACTATACGAAGAAAAAAAATATTATTGTGATACCAATAACAATACCAATTATGATTGTCTGTGAAAATACCAGTGGTGGTAGTGGTGGTCGACGGTAGATGGCGTTAGTGTAGATGAACATAGTTGTAATTGGTAGGTTGAGTAGTGGAGACGGAGAGTTGTGTACTAGGTGCCCTCCCTCGATGAGTCTTTGTACTCCCTGGAGCTGCTATGTAATAATAATAATAATAATAATAATATAGAGAAAAAAGGCTTCAGTTTGGTAAATTAAGTAATATACAATGACGATATTAAAGATCCATAATCTTTTTATAGTAAATAAAATAAAACTTGAAAATTTCTAAATTTTACTAAAAATGATGCGTTCGCTTATGAAGAATTTAACTGACTTCCATTGGTATTGAACAGAAAGTTTTTGCCCTCTTATGTTTCTGCCTGGTCGCCGATGAGAACCAACAGTTCGAAACAGCTGAACAGTGAAACCTAATCAAGGCACTAATAAAAGGCGAACCCAGCGGCTCATAGGCAGAAAGATTGAATTCTCATCAACTCTCTCGTAAAATTTCGAAACTTTTCGAGTTTCATTTTATTTGGCTAAAAGAAGATGACGGATCTTCTTTAATCTGCTATGCAATTGTTTGTCCTACGTATTCTGTGATATCATTAATATTGATTATGCAGAGCTCAGAAATGATGAGTGTGATTTTACGTGGGGTGGTTTTAGAAGAAAAGTTCTTGAGATGGTCTGGCTGGCCAAGTGGTTAGCGTGTCCGCTCTCAAGCCAAATCTACATATGATAAAATTTTTCCTTTTGGTTAGAGAAATTGATATTCCTCATACACAGAATTCAAACTGTCAGATTTCTCAAAAGAAGGTTCCTAGAACCAAAACAAAGAACGAGAGAGAGAGAGAGAGAGAGAGAGAGAATAGTCCTTGCTGAACTCTTTTTTTGGGGGGGGGGGTTCAGCAGGATTGCATTAAAAAGGAAGTGGGTACTTACTTGTATTGGCTTACTCTCCTTTAATTAAGGATAACAGTCATTTGGTGAACCCAGTAAGATGAAGGATGTGGAACAGAACGGGACGTCAAATGACTCGATCATTTCATTTTTTTTTTTTTTTCATTTCATATTCACCTGAAGTAGAAGATGACGTATCAGGAACAGATTAAATTTCTATTGCTCGGTTTAGAACCACGTATACCTGTATAATTTTTATTATGATTTTTACTACTCGTATACGTCTCATTTCCAGAAGGGGCTCGTGCATCGGCACTGCGGAACTACAGCACCCCCAATTTTTCTTGATATATTACAAGCAAATATATTATTTATATTTGCTTGTAATATAAATAAATTTTATCATCAACAATCCTATACAATTCTCTTATTTTGTATAAAAAATAATAAGAATCCAACTTAGGAGGGCGCTAGCAGCACTGTGTTTACCACAGTGTCATATTGCTATACGCGCAAGCATATGCTCGTCATAGTGGGATGCGAGCTATTAGCGTGATGCGGCACTGTCCGTCGCGCAGTTCCACTGTGGTTTATATGCAGTTTGCGCCAGTAGTAGTGTTCGTAGTGCTTATCGTGTTTACTCCGTCTCTTTAAATATTTGGACATTACAATTAAAGGATTTAATTGTAATGTCCAAAAATATACACCCTCTTACTTAATGAATAAAATCACACATGTCTAAAAATAAAACGATAAAGTCATTTTTTTAAATAAAAGCTGTACTTGGAATTTTTACATAAAAACTTACAAATTAAGAATTTTTTTATAAAAATGAAATATTTATATTAATTATATTTATTTATTATTTATAAGTTTTAGCTGTACTTTCTTCAAACACTTTATTGTTCAGGATCATTGTATAATACGCCACATCAATTTCAAATCAATACCTTCAATTCACTGGCTTGGTGCCATGCAACTAAATCAGCTAATATTAATTCTTGTCATGATGTGTGTACGTTAAATCGTAAATGGAACACGTCAATAGCCTCTCCCAGGGAACCACTTCATGGTCGATATAAATATACAAGCCATTTGAAGTTTCCTCGAACGAAACATTAAATGAAAAGGAAACTGATTGTATTTAAAAAATTTTAATTATTATTCCTATGCCAGCCAATAGCTAGAAGACTGCATTTTCCAGCGGTCCTCTGGCAAAAAAAGAAGCAGGCCAAAGAACTCTGTGACCACGATAAAAGTGATGTAGAATATTGTAAGTGTCACATCCTTTCACTTCCTTTTTTAGTGTTACCTACGAGATAATGTTGCACTGTGGGCAGAATTAAAGCAATACATTTTAAGGTAAGAAGCTGTTCTCTATACAGATAGTGTCATTATTATTTCGGTCTTTAGGGAAAATGAACAGAATAGTAATCGCCCTCGCGTTTTTCTCTTGGTTTATCTGCATCTGTGCACAGAAAGATGATCGACGAATTAGAATCAACTTAAACGTGCCCACTCTTCAGAAGACTATCCACAAGAAAAGTAAAGCTAGAAATGGCAAATCACTTGGAGTGAGCATCGATATACCGTAAGTCCGTTGCACAAAGTATTTAATGATAAAATTGAACTAAAATCAGCTAACTTATTGACAATTTTTATTTAATTTAATTAATTTATTTGTATTACCGAATCAAGAACTTGCTCTTACCCACGTCCCATTTCCGCTGCTAAATTCCTATTAAAGTATGCGTATTGCAGAAGCATATAACTAATTTCACAGTTTAGTAGTTATGTCTAAAGGAAACACTTCTAGAGCATTTGTTGATGTTTAGTAGAGAAATGTAATGATTATCGATGTATAAATCTATGCTCTACCGTTTAATATTATCTTACAGGCATTTGATTTCTCTCAGGCTTCATCCTGGGGATCGAGGCAAGTAAGTAATTTTGTTCTTTAGTGTAAGTATTAGTATTGCTCAAACTAATCATATACTGTGCAGTAGTATACATGACATTTGCCTTATTAGACAAATCCGTTTCTCAATAACCTCTGGTTAGCCAAATAACTAATTGAAAAACTTTCAGACATCTCCTCAATACTGACCTTATTCTGAGTGCAATTTGTGCGGAATATTTTTACGGTTTCTTTTGACTTGCTAAGGCTGACAATTTAAGAGTGGCTATGACACCGGATTGGTTTCGACAGCTTAACGCAATATCTTGGGATCTTTACGGGGAGTAGTAACTCACGAACTTGGTTGAACTTCGAGAATAATATATATATATATATATATATATTTTTTTTTTTTTTTTTTTTTCCCCAGTAAGCAAAACAAAGTTTTGGCGTGAAATATATTCGCGTCTAAGCTGCTTGTATATAGAGGCCAATGACTTCATATCATTTGCCTTAGTATGTACCCCATAATGCAAAGCACACCCCCTTTCAGACGTGTATAACACAATGCATAATGAAAAGGGTCACTACCCAGACCGGTTTCGACTTTTATTAAGGTCTCTTCAGTGAGAGTCAGACCCATGAGAGATATCATCAAGGTTGAAGTCAACCTTGATATCTCTCGGATGTCATATATGACATAAAAAGTCACATATATCCTTAAAAGGACTGGCTTAAAGGGGCGAAGCAAGAATGCTTTTCATATTTCCAGTTACCTGAAGAGGACAGTGTAAGGATAGCCTGTTATTGAGCTATATAAAGCTCTGATCATGGCAGGAGGGTAATGACAATAGCCGAGCCTCAGTTAGAACTTCATTGGCTACAGCATTGCCATCCATTACGCTCCCTGGATACCCATTTTAGTCGCCTCGTGCGACATGCATGAGCTACATTGGTGCTATTCTTATCCCGGCAACCACACGGGGGTCACATATATCTCATATATGCAGCAGCCATGTACAGGTAGACAAAAGGTGCTCGATCTTCTTAATATAAAAACTCTGGATGAGAAACAGATGGAGAAAGTTTTTTTTACCTTGGGTGTAAAATACGTGAAAGATACCAAGAAATTTTTTTGCTTGCTTGGGAAAAGGATTAAAACCAAGTACATAAAATTTCTTGGTATCTTAAACACACACACACACACACACACACACACACACACACACACACACACACACACACACACACACACACACACACACACACACACACACACACACACACACACACACACACACACACACACACACAATTGGAAAAAACTAACACACCTCCTACAGAGATTTCCACATTATGAAATCCCCATTTTGTTTTTGTTGTCCATACGTTCAACAGACTGTAGATCACTTACTCTTTGATTGTTAGTTACTAGAAAAGTGACTATCAAAACAAACTTATATGAAGGTGTAATTAAACATTATTTAATTATATTAACAGAATCAATTTTCAATGATTGTAATATAATAATCTATTCGTAATATCAGAATTATATATATGTAAATATACAGTATATAGAGATGCAAAAATATATATAAATATAAATGCCAATTATAATTACATATAATATACGTACTGTATGCAGTGGTTCATGTAGAAAATAAAATTATCTCCAGGTAAGGGTACTTATTCGGAGGAATCACACATTATTTATTTATTTATTTTATATAGAAAGATAATAATCTTTATTAATGTATTAAATGTATTTTTCTCGATTTTAGATGGCTAAAATCCTTATGATGCGGGAGTAAAACACTTTTACATATCGAAACATTCTAAGAATAAAATAAGATTGGATATTATCCAATCAGTCTGACATGCGCAATACTGAGGCGATGATTCACTGGTTGAAAATAAATCGCAGAAATAACTTAAAAGTATATTTTTTCTTAGAAGAGTACCAAGGATTTTAAACATTTTCTTACATTCTTATTAAGAAGGCGGATAATATGTACACGTGGCTGATGTGTGAATTGCTCCCTTCCTGTTAGCGACAAATTATGACGCACAAAACTAGATGGGAAATCCACAAGACTACACGGACAAATGTTTTTTCGTGTGTGTGTGCGTGTTCAGAAGGGAAAGAGGAAAATAAAGTTTTAATAACATATAATTCCCATGCATTTCATATAACGTTACCCGAATTTTAGAGGGTATTAATAATTAAGTTCCCCTCTACTGAAGAAATACTGATTAATTTTTTTATTTGAAAATTCATTTCATACTATAATTTATACATACATAATTATTATATTTTTTTTTTGTAGGATCAGCTTCACTGTCCTTAAATAGTTAATTTACCAACCAGTAGAAGGTGAGCCACATAAGAATTGATGGCACAAAGTATTAGCTTACTGCCAAAATATATTATTTTCTTCTATCGAAAGATAATTGGTGTCTTCTCAAAGAGAAAAAAACGTTATGAATTTATGTAAATGTACATATGTTTGCAAATATTTGTATAATATATAAAAATTGTACTATATTTCTATTTAAAATAAAAAATTTTTTCAGAAAATTGGAGATTGTTAATACATATTAAATATATCATTTGAATTGCATAAATGTAACAGTAGGAACTATTTACTTAGATCATTAGCGCCATCTATCGAACACTGTTATAAATGCAATACGTAAATTAATGGTAGAAAAGTCTAAGTAATAATAATTGCTACCGACTATCATATTGTATTTGTCTAATATATACAACTGTTGTTGAAACAATCGAATCAATGCTGTCGAGACAAAGACACTTGATGGATGACTTACCTCAAAACAAGTTTGACGTCAATAGCAGAAAGAGCCAAAGAGAGTCTACTTTCCTTGTAAAATAGCACTCAAAACTATCACCTGAGGGTAACTTAAAAAAACAAGAAATACGTCAGGACTCTTCTGAAGGTACATAAGGCTTCTCATAACCTTGACACAATATTTTACTCTAGAGGGCGCTTTCATATTTTTTAAAAGAAACTAATTTTATTTACCTGGGAAAAACTGAGCACATAATTGACAGAAAGCAAAGGAAAGATCGGTCAGTGGTAAGTCTATATACTTATTATACAAAGAATTGCAAGCTTTCATGTAAGTTGATAATATTTTAATAAAACTAACAAAATTGGTCGAAAAGATTTGATACTACTAGTTAACAAATCCAGATGAAGCCACTAGTTTACGCGACGAAACTAGTAGGTAACTAATAGTATCAAATCTTTACGAACAATAACCCAGTGTTAGTTAGTTTTATTACGTTAGTTTTGTGGTCATAAATCGATAATATTTTATTAGATATTTTTCTTTCGTACTGCTCTAAACAAATGTGTTTTTGATTAACTTTATCACGACACCATAAAATAAGAACGAGTCTATGAATTAAAAAAAATTATCAGCGTAGATGTAGGTTATCATCGTGACTTGAATTACATAAAACTAATTCGCGTCTCAAATTTGAACAATTTGTACGCCACTTTGTAGTTTAAATGGTTCAAATTGGCTCACGGTTTCTCCTTCTTCCTTCCTTCTACGTGTTAGGCCTACTGGCCTGTTACAGAGCTATCTAAAGCCCTTGTAAATCATACCCATCCCGAGGATAAGATGACCAGCCCTATGCCTCCTGGTATTTTCTGTGGCTGTAGCTGCGTGTGTTCATGGCTCATAGTTTGAACAAATATATTTCTAAGAAGAAAAACAGGATCAAGCGGTATTGCATTTGCTACTTTAAACATAACTTTGTTTTTAACTCCAATTTCGTTTTTTTAACTGCAATGATGGTTATGATTTGTATGTTAAAAACATCGCGATTTGAGAAGTTTTAAGATTAAAAATTAAAAATTTTAAGATTAAAAAAACTTTAATCTTAATCTTAAGATTAAGATTAAAGTACGTCGTGAATGTTTCTAAATGAGGAAGCATCGCTTCATTGAGTTTAGAAATACTGCTGTGCTGAATGTTGTATGGTTGAAGAGCATTCATTTTGTACCTAACGAGTGGGTACATTGTAATCCCAAAAATGCTTTCGCCATAATCTATTCATCGGAAACATAGATTCAGCTCTTTAAAATCATCATGAAGTCATGATTTTAAAGACTAAAATAATGAAATGAAAGATCGTGGATATTATTTTGACAGATTCGTCTGTTTATGCGAAAAAAAAATCTTTCTTATTCGTTTTAGACTAAATTACCAATCTTGGTTGAGTAAGATAAAAACTTACATCTTTCATAGCATTCAATTCATGTTTTTTTAACAGAAGCGTAGGTCCCTCCAACTGTACCAAAGAGGAATCGTACCGGAAAGTATTTTACAATTTGTCAAGACCAAAAGAGGACTTCTACGTATTAAATGAGTCAAATGAATTTCGTAGTTGCAGTGTTTTTCGCCATGTGAAATCTCTTTGACTTCAAAAATAAATAAATGTATCGAACATCATTAATATTATTCTAGGATATTCAATGAAAATATTTTAGTTAAAATGATTTTATTTTCTTAAAGATGAAATTATTAAAATGAAATAGTGAGCATTTAAATATGTATATCTTTTAATAAAACTAGTTTAATCCTTTATCCAAGTGTAAGCAAACAAAGTCTGCGCCTGAAGTAGCTTCAGGACTGAGGCAACTCGTGGTAAAGGTGGACTAAGCTCTCATCACTCCTTGTCTTAGTATCTCCCATAATGCAAAGCACATCTCCTTGCGGACATGTAAAACGCTATGCATTAAGGGAAGGGTCGGTTTCGATCTTTATTGAGGTCTTGTCAGTGGGACCCAGACCCAGAGGTGGTGATACTAAGTCCTTAGAAGGACTGGCTTAAAGGGGCGAAGCAAGAATGCTTTTCATCTTCCCCGTTATCTGTAGAGGACAGTATAGGGATAAGGTGTTATTGAGCTATTAAAGCTCTGATCATGGCAGGAGGGTAACAGCAATAGCCGAGCCTCAGTCAAACCTTCATTGGCTACAGCATTGCCATCCATTACCCTCCAAGGGTATTGGATTGAATGAATCAATCACTGCATCGCACGGTCGATTGATTCAATCATACCTCCTCACCGTGGTAATACTAAGGTGGAAGCAATGAAGAAGTCATATTTATTTATACGAGTTGCCAAAAGGTGTCTCACCTTATTATTAAATTACTCTGGATTTAGAGAAAGATGTTGGAAGTTTTTTCCAACTTGGTTAGACTACAATAAATTTAGTTTAATCCTTCATCCAAGTATAAGCAAACAAAGTTTGCGCCTGAAGTATCTTCAGGACTGTAGATAAATATGACTTCTCCATTGCTTCCACCTTGGTATCACCACCTCTGGTTCTGGCTCCCACTGACGAGACCTCAATAAAGATCGAAACCGGTCTGATAGCGACCCTTCCCTTAATGCATAGCATGATACATGTCCGCAAGGAGATGTGCTTTGCATTATGAGAGATATTAAGACAAGGAGTGATGAGCGCTTGGTCCACCTTTGCCACGAGTTCCCTCAGTCCTGAAGATGCTCCAGGCGTAAGCTTTGTTTGCTTACACTTGGATAAAGGATTAAACTAAATATATTATAGTCTAACCAAGTGGGAAAAAAGTTCCAATGTATATCCTTTATTTAGTATATGCGAATAGGGTCATGCGAATTCTCTCAGGTGGGAGTTACACACACAAAAAAAAGTCAAGAACGTGGTTGTAAGAATATCATAAAATTCTTTATACTATAATTATCTGTAAACATTATTTAACCTATATTTCCATTTTTTCGCTGTGTTCTTAAGATATCTGCTTTCTAAAACTTTAACACAGGCCCTGTCTCGCACGAATTGTATCTAGCAAATATTGATTCTTGGCTGCTTAGGAAAGGTCATTTAGCAATAGCTACAAATAGAAAGGGGAAAAAATTGACATCTTGTGCAGAAAGCGTAAAATGTGGAATTTTTATAATATATTTCGCTCATTTATTATATACTCCTATAACAATTAATACTTAATAAATCCTTATTATTAAATACTTAATTTGTTACCCTTATTAAAAAACATCACACTATGAAGTAAAACATCACTAAATATTGTTTTTAGTTTTCTTTTAATTTTCAATTTTTTTTCCTGCTGGCAAAGAATGAGTACTGGCGCTACTTTTATATAAGAAAGCACTGCGTATATCCATCCTGTCTCAAACGCCCGTACAGTAGGATGTTTTACTTCAGCCTTGATTAGGTTTTCAGTAAAATGGCGAGGTCATATCAGGAATAAAGGGGAGAAGGAAGCTGGATTATTAATGCGTAGGTGGTTACTTCTCGGCATCAATCATATTCAATACAAGAACAGAATTTCCTTGAAGGCTCGGAGACACACTTTCTATGAAAAAATTTCAAAACAAGATGATATTTCCCGAACACATATGCAGGAACTGATAACTATCTTAAAAGCTACATGACAACCCGCTCTCCAACCAACAGCCTGAGGGGTTTCAATCCCACAGCTTGTTGGCTAGAGAACATGCAACAGTAGGCTGAGAACAGGTAACACAGTAGGCTTACACTTGCGAATTTTCTTAGTGAATAGAAGAGTTTGGTCTCCTAGTGCGAGACCCCCCCCCCCCCACCGTGAATATTGGAGACGTTAAGAGGTCCGAAAACGTTTCTTATTTGGTATATATCTCCCTCTCTCTACAGAGAAGGTTTACCAGATTATCAAAACCACTCACGACCAGCGGCGGCTCGTGGCTTGAAATCGGGGTTCTGCAACTTTCGAAATATATATACACACTTTTTTAAATAACGAAACCTGTGGTGCGATCATAATTAAAAGAAACACACGTATTAACCACAGTGAAAATTATTTAATTGTAAATATTTCATCCTAAGTATCTTAGGACATCATCAGTACAGTAGTTTTAAACAATAATATGAATAATATACAGTTAGTGCGCATTTTTCCATGTCAAGCAGACCATCTCTTTCTGCTTCATTTTCCTAAAGATATTTACGCAAACACTGCTTAAATGAACCATCTATCATAATATTCGTCCAATTTCTTTTAAACCATAAAATGCGAATGACCATGGAACTTTAGATTCTATTTCAGGCTTAGTGATAGGCTTATTTAGGCCAAATGCTAGGCTTAATTATACTTAGAATTGTATTTTTCTACATGTTATATTAAGGTTACATAAGAGAGTTAATATATATATCCGATAATAATTCAACTCAGTATGAAGCTTAAAAAATCAATAATTTGCATGCATCCTGATGAATACTTCTCATAATTTCAGCCCAACTCAGCCATGAAAACGTGTTTAATTTTGCTCGGTTGTTTGATGGTGCTGTTTCTGGAAGCTTCAGGAAAACCTGCAGAAGTTGAGCCAGGAGCAGATCCTGAAGTTTCCGATGAGCGCCCTCCAGTGAAGAGGGCACGAGGTCGCAATAATGATGACGATGACGACGACTTTTCTCCTGTAGGGATCAGAACTAAACCCTATGCTGTGGCTATCGACATACCGTAAGTATCGAACTTGTTCGGGTAAGAAATAAAAATGCGTCAATTTTCACCACTTCCTGTTTCTGTTTTCAATCTTTATGAAAACTGACCTTGGAGAACAGGAAGTTGAATTAGCTAATCGTATTAGTCATGCCTTACAAGGAAATTCGATTGTTATTTTCAATATTAAGTGGCACTAGATGTTTTTCATGTTAAGATGAATTCCAGTTAAGTTCTTCATAGCGCCATCTCGTATTAAATTATTAAACTAAATGCAAATTATTAAATACTAGCTTTTTTATTGTCTTACATTATTTTATTATTATATTATCTTTTTTATTTCATTATATTATTCTATTTATTCTATTTTATTATATTATCTCACTTTAATTATTTAGGTAGCTAAATATGAATACAAAAATGAGGAGTTTTTAATTAATAAAATAAGTCAGTTTTTTATATTAATACATAGCCATATTCACTGAAATTTTGCATCATTCTTTATTTAGACATATTTTCCAGTTTGGACTCACCAGAAAAGAAAACGGAAAATCTCAGTAAGTCTGGTTTTTTTTTTTTCCAAATAAATGTCAATAATTGTTATAAAATAATATAATAAATAATATACTATTAAAAACTAAAATATTCATAAAGCTATTTGAAAATATTTACTAAAGTTTAATTTATTAAAAAGCGCAGTGGCGTTAGCACACCACAGCGCTTGACTGCACGAAGGAAGACTTTGTTGCGAATCTAGTCGGCGATTAGAAGAAATTTTTCTAAGCCTTTTTTCGACCGGTTTCCGAGTTAGTCGATCACTGGCAAGGGCAAGCGAGTTTTTTTCTCCCGGAAACTCGTGTTTTTCATCCCATAAACTCAAGAAAATCGACCATAGAACCCACATTATTTCAGACATTAAATATATTATGTTAGGGACCACGAGATGGCGTCACTCTCTCCATTGTGTACCGCTTAATTAGTGATAGCCTTGGGCCAGCTATCTCTGATTGGGTACCAGTGGAGATTGAACTGCCCACTCAACCTCCAAAAAGTAGATAGGGCTGAAACGGCCTCGCCTACTCCCTATACGGGAATAATAAAAAAGGCGTTAGCTGATTTTTTTAAAATTTATTTAAAAAAAAAACAAAGTTAATTATTCAATATTTAGTAAATAATTAAGGTATAGCAATCTTAAGATTCCTAATTTTTTTAAAATTTTATTTTGGAGTAGTTTTATACTTCAGAACAAGAATTGCCACTTAGCAAAAGTCTTATGGCCATAAACAAGATTTATTGCAATGGGTGATTAAACTCTTCCCTCCCATTTTTATTTTTATTTTTAAACAGAAAACTATTATTAATCTAGATTGTTTGTTTGTTCGGGTGACATTTCTGCCGTCTTCCTCGAAGCTTGTGCTGAGCTTATCTCAGGAAGATAACAGATGGCGATAGTTTCGTGGTTTTGTTTCAGTACCCATCGCGAGCCAGGTGGACACAGTTTAAGAAGGGAAAGGGGTTGGATATGGCGTGTGTCCTTTTATTGGTGTTTGAAAGGAATAATTATACGTGTGTGTGTGTGTTGTGATTTCCATCTAATTTTCAGTCTCGTTATAATATTTATATAGCACCTCCTTCAGCTCTCTGTATGTCCTAGGTTTCTCTCATCGAATGGCAGTTTGTTTATCATGTCAGGTATGTAGAAGCTCCAGGTGGCTTTTTCGTAGGGATTGTTGTACTTATATGTTATGTGGTTTGTTGGCTGTGGTCTTGTTATTTGATATTTTGTTCTGGTTACTCTGTAGGTTGGACTGTAATATTTTAGCATGACTGTGTACTGGATTAAGTGTTTTGTCTTAAATACTTCGTGTTCTGTCCTTGCTGCCCGTGGGCTCTTCACTTTGATCCAAGAATATCAGTTTTATCATTTTATTTTGCAACGATTGTAGTCTGTTAAGTTTATGGTCTACACAGAATGCACATGATGCAACTGCATATCTTAGAATGCTTTTACATAATGCCTTCTAAATCTTATAAATTATATAAACTAAATATAAACTAAATCTTATATATATATATATAATGTATATTTTATATATATATATAAAACCAAGTATAAAATTTCTTGGTATCAAGAAATTTTATACTTGGTTTTATATATATATATAAAATTTAAAAAAAAATTAATCCTTTTCCCAAGTGAGCAAAACCACTTGCCTTAGTATGTATCCCATAATGCAAAGTACCCCCTCCTTTTTAGTGTGTATAATGCAATGCATAATGGGAAGGGCCACTGTCCGGACTGGTTTCGACCTTTATTGAGGCCTCGTCAGTGGGAGCCAGACCTGGGAGAAATACCAAGGTTGGAGTAATTCAGAAGTCATATATGTCTCATATACGAGTAGATAAAAAGTGCTTGATCTTATTAATAAAAATCTCTGGATGAGATTTTTATTAATATATATATATATATACAGGGTGTTCGGGATAAATTTGACAGTTTCGTAAGGAAAAAGAAAATCTTCTTTGTATCTATTAAATTTAATGAATTGACAAAAAAACATTACAGGCAGAGTTAATTACAATACTATCAACAAGATTTACTCAAAATAACCACCATTAGCATCGATCACAGCTTCAATTCTGCTTCGGAACTTCGAACAAGCTGATGCTACAGTCTCCCTGGGAAGGGCCGCAAAAACTGTTTTAATTTTATCCATTAACTGGGCTTTTGTATTACTGGAAGTGCGATTGGTGTCTTTTTCAACTGCGCCCCATACAAAATAATCCATGGGGTTAAGGTCTGGGGAGTTTGGAGGCCAAACATTTGGACTAGTGAAGTCGTAGAAATTTTCAGACAACCATTTTTGACTTTTCCCAGAGGTGTGGCAAGGGGCCGAATCCTGCTGCCATACATACGGCCTACCATTGCCTACCCTTTAAATGAAGAGAAGTGTATGTTAATACATGTAACTTACGGAAAAATATAATTAATTATAAATATGTCAAATTTATCCCGAACACCCTGTATATAGTAGGAGGCACTGGATTACTCAGAATGTTCAAACACCTCTTGAATTTTATAATCGGGGTTATATTATATTATATATTATATTATGTTATATTGTGATTCTGATATATTGGAGAGAGTACAAAAGAGGGTGTTAAAAATGATATCAGGATTGTGGAATACTGATTATGAAGACAGGTTTAGAATTTGTAGACTGCAGACACTAGCAAACAGGAGAAAGAGGGGTGATATGATTGAGACTTACAAAAAGGGTCATACAGAATTTCAACTGATGGAATTTTTCTATTTATGGAGGGTATACATAGACATAAACAGGTATTTTCAATCGTCAAGATACTCGTCGATTAAAATATTCTACCAGTATACTGAGGATTGATATTCATTTTAGGATATTAGGGATGGCCAGTTGCTTCGGGGCTTTGTACTAGTAATACGTGATCTTAGCTTTAAGTTTTATTTCGATGTTTTCTGTTGTTAGATAGTGGACTCGTTTTGATATTAGACATCTGGTTAGTCATCTTGTTAACTACAAATAAGTTAAAATGAACTTGGAGTATTAGATTGTGAGGCATATTTACATAAAATAATGGCACTTAACAGCTAAATTAGATTAGCCCGGATTTATCTGAAATACCTTTTGTACTTGATGACATCACCAGCATTTTTTTTTTCTTTCTTTTTACTATTCTATTTAACCAATATCTATATTGAATAGCGAAAGTTAATCTACGTTCATGAAATAAAACATTATGACCACCTACCTAGTAGAGTGTCGCTTCGAAATCTCTTTCGAACACTAATGGACTCAATCTATGTCAAATTTCAAACTGTTAATCAAATGAATTAATGTAAGTATAAAATTATGGCATTTCACGTTATGTTACACGCAAAATCGCACCCTTATGTCATATCGGATTGCTTTGTAAAATTAATTAATTAACTTAATAAATAAAAATAAGTAAATAAAATAAAATAAATAAATAACTTTAATTCAGTTAACACATAAAAAATAAACAGACAAAAAAGCTATCAAAAGGACAATTTTAATCGCGGAATTTTGGGACCAAAAGAAGATTTTTTTTTTTTTTTGCAAGAAAAAAGTTTCACGCTACTGACGTTTGTTCTCGCTCCCCCCCCCCTTTTTTTTTTTTTTTTTCCATAAAACTGCTATTAATTCTTGTACGATTCATTAAAAATAAAATTTTCTCCTGCTGAATTGGCAAAATTGTTCATATCGACATAAACATGTATTGTTGTAAACTAATACCAAGAAAAACATAGTTTATCTACTGCTTCATAGATGGCAGCATACTACAAGAGAGTAGTAAACATACTAAATTTTAATTTAAATAAAAAAAATCCTCTACAATAATGATTATGAGAAATGTTTATAAATTTAAATAAATAAATAGAAGTATTATAATTTATGAACAATATCAGTAAACGATAGTGAAAGCAATTTCGTTTATTGTTGCAGTTACGTTTTAATAGCTTTATGCATAATAATAATATCGATTTCTGATGTCAAACATTACAAAACCTGTGCGGAGAGACCCCAACGGATTTCTAGTCCCTCGTTTTAACCACTCGGCTACGACTGCTGCTTGATGAGTATAATTTACAGTTTTATACTCAAACAGATATCATCATTTATGTCAATAGTTTTGAAACTTTTTATATTAAAATTACAGTTGCACATTTTGTGCTAACCTTAGCACAAATAACTGGGATTTATTAGTCGTTAATGTTGCGCTAGACCAAACCTATTAATAATTTTACTATCCGATGGTTGACTCATTTATAAGGTTAACACTATAATAAACAACAATAAGAATTAAAATGAGGTGCCAGGCGGAGTACACATGATACACCCTTGCACAAAAGGGTGTACATCTGTACTCTCGTAGACGTTTTTAGATTATTTTTAAAAAATTGAAATCATGTGTCAAGATATCGTATTGAAGACCTTTAGACCACATTCAAGAATAGTCCCTCGTTCCTGTTGAAGGAACAATGTAAATGAGTAGCTTTGGTCAGTTCTTCGATGCATCATGATAACAAGTATTCTTCTATACAAGGCTTTATTCCATCTTATGCGATCAGTTGAAGATACACGCGCGGTGAAGCCAAGTTTACTTTCTTGTCTTTTAAGACCAAGTTGCTGAGATGTTTATTTTTAATACGCATCTTTAACCCAAAGAAGATCCTACGTATCATCAATACAAATACGTATGTTCTTCAGAACTCCTACCCTATACAAAGATTCCCATAGATCCATATACTGCTGGAGTCTCGGAACCAATTTCCAGTTAGTTCACAAATTCCGAAACATATGACTTAGTGCTTACTTTATTTCCAGCCAATGAAATATTGCCATCTAAGGATAAACAGTCTCCTGATTCTATCCCAAATGCTTCACAAGTTCTTTGTGACTCTCGTTTTTCATACTTTGGATAACCAGGAAGTTTGATTGAGAAGAGGCAGCAAGAACATCAATCGTATATCTTACATAAAAATTTCAAACAGGTCTTGCTTAGCACGAAGTCGATACCGACAGTAAAATTTTCACATCGATGACCAGTCTTTTACATGGACAACTTCTGAAACTTTTAGACAGTATTACATTGCCCTAACTTCTTAAACAGAATCTCTGTTTCGTTACCAAAAACTTGGAGCAGTTTGATCCTTATTGTGAAAAATAACTTGTTTTGCAGTAGTATATTTGCATCGCCTTTATATCTAGTGTCCTATGCTTTAGCACTGGAGTCGTATCTTTTTTCGAAATCCATTGTTGTTATTTTACCCTTTTGATCAGTTACATTGAAGCTGATCTGTAAGTTTCGGATCGAAATATTTAGTTATTTAGATTACTAATAATCTATCTCGTGTCAATATTTTAATGCATTACTTTTTTGTAAGTCGTCTCAGAAACGAATTTCACGCAAATGCAATGAAATTTAGATAAAAATAATCTATAGAAGTGGAAATTCTAAGTTCAGAACTTTTTGTCATGGATATATCGAACACATGCACAGATGCTACCTTTGAGACAAACAAAGTTAGAGAGAGAGAGACAGAGTATACTTTTGAAAAGTCAGAGGAGTACTTAGTAATAAAGCTGAAGGGTTACTGTCAAGGAAACCTCAGCTGCCGTCTGTAAGATTACGAGTAAAGTGAAAACCATCATCATTGTGATGAGATCAGAGATGCTCTGGAAATAAAACCTACCATGTGTTCAATTATCTGAAATAACTCATTGTTTCTCTCCTTCTAACCATTATACTAAAGGATTTCATTTATCCCAATCCCATAAAATTCCTTTACTATCTTGAATGTCTAAAGCCCACATTTCCTTAATTATTTTTCATGCTCAAAATCCTGCAGTCCAAATATCATCCTGATTTATCATCTCTATAATTTCTCTACTGTTTCTTCGTCTTTCTCAGATTCCTGGAGAAAATCTGAACACAATGGCCCAATTAATTTGTCAATTATCAAATTGTGAAATTCAAAATATGAGTATTACAAAAAATAAGCTAACAAGCACTCATGGATGTTGCTTGGGAAAATTAAGTTACAACCAACTTTTTATGACGATGTTATTGACCAGTTCATAAAGAAGAACCGGAGGGTGGAATTTGTATTCAAGTAGCTGAATTGAAAAAGAATATCATTTGTAATATAAATGTTGTATTTGTGTGATTAAATGTACATAAATTTCTAAATATATAGTTTTAAATGGTCAGTAATTCATTATTCCGCTAATCAGGCTTCAATCACACCTCTCACTCCCCGAATGATAACAAGAGTAAGCGTGAATTTCAAGACCAGCATTCGCTCTTGCGTAGAATAAAGAGATGACAAGTTCTTTAACTAGATGATGAAAATATCCCGAACCTCACTGCCGGTTGCAAATCGCTTGCATCACGTGATCTTATCGCGCGCGATGTACAGTTATGTATATGTCTGGAATAGCGTCTATACAGCCGAGTCTGTGAGATCGTTTTCCTCAGAGTTGCAAGTTGCTACACGTCAAAAATTAGTTCGATAAACATAATCCTTAATTTTTCTTTCGTAATAAATAATCAAAACATAATTTTATTAGTCAAAACGTAACTTTGTTGCATAATGTTATTATTAATAATATTATATTTCAAAATATAGAACATTAAACAATTAACTAACCATAATTTTGCTGGATGAGAATAATAGGCAATTATTCATTATTCCATATGAATAATGATAAATAATAAATAAATGACAGTCTAGATATTATTTCCGCACTGGGAGGAAGCGCCTCGCGACTCATCACTAAGAAGGATGAACTAAGCAAAGAATTTCAACATTTAAGAAACACTTTCTTTAAAAATGACTGTAATGACCACACCATCTCCAGACTAGTCAAACGACACGAGACCAAAGAAATTTCTAATGAAGAAGAAAACAGAGGATCCATCACGCTTCACTATATAAGCTCTGTTTCCATAAAACTGGAAAAAATACTTAAAGAATATAAAATCAAAGTAGTATTTACCCCCTTTCTCAAGATGAGATCAATACTCCGCTCCACAAAACCTCGACAGAGCCCACTTCAATATTTCGGGTGTTTATCGGCTATAGTGGGATTGCTGTCATCTTACTATGGACAGACAGAAAATCAATTGAACAACGCAGTGAAGAACACGTTCAAGATACCATAAGAACGATCAGCTGACCCACAAGTCGCTTCGCAAATGAGACATCGGAGAGTACAATCTGCGAGTCTTTGGAAATGGCATTCGATCGTGAACATCTAAATATCAACTCAAGTATCAACTTTTCTGAATACATCCCAGACTTCATTAGCCAAACACGCGCAGGCGAATGCGTAAACAGGCATAACGTTTTGACACAACATTCAATTAGAAATATTTTAAAATAGCATCAATCTCTTCTATAACCATAATAGTTGTCACCTTTGTTAGTCCTTACTGTTTTGTCTATTTAAATTAATGTGAAAGTTGCCATTTTAAAATAACAAAACTGGTATATATCGAATCCATTCCCCTTGACATATTCAAGGTCAAACTACTGCTATGGATAGAAGTGTAAATTCTGAGTAATCCGGTCATAATTTTTTCTCGGAAAAAATTATGACCGGAGCAAAAATAAGCCTTTGGGCCATACTATTAGTATCCATACTATTAGATTTAATGCACAAAGGCAGAGTATTAATTGAAGGAAATGTGTAAGAGAAGAAGAATGACGAAGGCAATAACATGATTGGGAGATATTTCTGTTAAGAAAGCTCTGATACAACTGAATGGAACAGTTTGTTTCTGTGGTTTTAAAGCTATTACAGTGAATTTAGTTGTAAAATGAGTCTTCCAAACGGCTTTACTGTAATTTAGTGAAAAATAAAAGGAACTAAAAATATGCACATAATATAGCTTATTATTAACTCAACTCCATTTCACTAAGATCTCTGAAGATGAGCAGTAACGCCACATCCTTCACTTGCCGAAGGATGTGACGTTTAAAAAAAAAACAAAAAAATAAAAAAATGAAATCTCGTCCCGTATATGGCAGGAAGAATTTTGTTGGTCTTTTCCATACAATGTCCGAGTAGAGCATTGCTTCTTATCTGGTGAACGTCGAGAGAATACATTCAAAAAATTTAGATTAAAAAAAAATAGAGCTAAAAAATGTTCGATGTTTCCATGACAACAATAGGCGCTTCAGCATGGAATTATGACTAGGGTAACTAAGGCTGTGAGTATATTTGTGTTTAGGGGTGGTTTTAATTGTGTTCCTCTTTGCTTGTTTTGTAAGATGAAAAAAAAATCAGTTTCCTGGACGAACCTTTCCTCCACTTATGCGATTGGCTAACTTAACCTCATATGAAAGAGTTTTTTGTTTTGTTTTGAGTTTCCATGATATCGATTGAGCTCCAGAGGTTTTGGGTTTTATATATTTTTAATGTCGTATTATGAATTTTTATAATACTATTTTAAGCAATAATTTTAATTGTTATAATAATACTAATATTATTAATTAATTTCAGAATGGGACTTGAGGTCTTACCCGGATATGGACTGGTTAGAGTAGGAACAGCTTGGCAGGAAGGACCAAAACGTCTAATTCCAGTTATTCCTATCCCAGATTTTCGGTAGCTGCTGAGCAAACAAAAGTAAAAAAAAAAAAACTTTATGTAGAGAATAAGACAGAAAAACTGAAGATTGTAATTATTCAAGATTGAACTTGTTTGCATGGATGTATTTCTAAGACTATCATTTTAATAAATACCTATCACAAACTTTTTAAAACTGTTTTTTTTTCTTCTTTCACTCACTAGTTTTCAGCTTCGTTAAGTAGGTCTTCTTTGAATTCGGACTCTGTACGTTTTCAAACGTTTTTGGATCTTCCTCAAAGAACACGTAAACTCGTGTTTCAAGAGAGGCTAAAGCAACTAAAGCTCTGAGACCAGTTGATTCTTCTTCTTCTTCTCTCCCACAGTCCTAAATGGATCATTAATGGCTAGTAGGCGTTCTTTGTTATCCTCCTCCAATCATCTCGGTCTCTTGTTCTGGATGTCAGTTGAGAAAGGGAGGAATTTGTCCATTTTTTTATGTTATCAGTCTATTTTAATCGAGGTCGGCCCCTAACCCTTGATCCCGGAACGATTCCTTCTAGTTTTTGCTTTGGAATGCCGTTAGCCCTCTTCACATTCCGAACCATTTTATCTGTCTTCTTCCGATGACTGTCAGAATATTTTCTCTTTTTCTCCCGTCTATTGAATCAATCAGTTTTCGGACATTTTCATTGGTTTTGTGAGCGGTATAGGGAATTCTCAAAAGTCTTCTGTAAGGTTTCATTTCAAAAAACAGCAGTCTCCTCTCATCTTCCCTCAATAAAGTCCAGGCGTCACAACCATACAAGAGGATAGAATTCACCAAGGTCTCAATTAGTCTTAGTCTGGTTGTGATTGCTATTCTGTTATCTCCCCACAATGGTTTTAACTTCTGTAGAGCCACGGTTGCCTTGGCAATTCGGTATTTAATGTCGGTTTTTGAGCGACCACCGTGACTCGGCGTGCTTCCTAGACGCACTCAGAAGAGGGGATAAGATGCATCCCTGTCTTACCCCCTTTGATTATGTTTGTTAATTGTAGCTATTTCGACCAGTTTGTTGGGCCAGATGAAAACCCGAGTTTCCAGGAAGGAAATCTTTGCCGCAGTTTGAGGCCAGCTGCATCACCGTCAGTTGTAACCCAATCCTATGTAACAGTTCTTCGTGTTTCAAAATGGTTTTACAAAAGGAAGGACAACTGATATGCTAGTGGAAAAGAAAACAATCGAAAGACACTGGAAAGACTTAGCTATGAAAGACATATTACCTGTCATCCTTTTAGGTATTGCGAACAAAGATTCGTGTCCAACCCAACGAGATTCTTAAACCTCCTATGATGCATAATTCATTCATCAGGCATCGGTCACACCCACATTACCCCTTATCCTATTGCTTAAAAGGAAAAGATATATTGTCACCCCATATCATGGATTTCGAACGCTGTATGGACAAGTTACGTTGTTTTGTTCACCAGCACAGTCTGGCTGTTGATTGCCATGGTTGATCTTTGTTTTATGTGCAGTTGTCCCCTTCGATAGAAATAGAGACTGTGCAGTGTTCTGCTGCTAACCTGAATCCCCGTAGACTTCTTGATCTCCTGATTGATCGTTTCAACATTGGACATTTCATCAACATAAAGCATTTGCATTTTTTTGTTGTTGTTTTAGCTTGGTAACAAAACACAAATACGGTATTTGATTTTATAAAGTATTCGCCTTCATAGGATGGAAATATCTCTAATCCTTCTTCGCAATATCTAAATAGAAATATTTTATTTATTTTTTCTTAATTCTCTAACATTCAAACAATTTTGAACTACATTTTTGGCATGTTTATAATTGTTTGTATGATACTAGTCTTTGGAAAAGTATGAGTACAGACTATTAAATATTTCGGTAGGAAAATACACCATAATAAATACAGGAAAAGATTTTCTGAAAATGTCTGTCATTCGAGAGAATTGAGGTGATCAATCGACCGTGAGATGCGGTGATTGATTCATTTTCAATCCAATACCCTTGGAGGGTAATGGATGGCATTGCTGTAGCCAATGAAGTTCTAACTGAGGATCGGCTATTGCTGTTACCCTCTTGCCATGATCAGAGCTTTAATAGCTCAATAACACTTTATCTCTACACTGTCCTCTACAGATAACGGGGAAGATGAAAAGCATTCTTGCTTCGCCCCTTTAAGCCAGTCCTTATAAAATCGACAGTGAGATGCGATGATTGCATCCATCCTCTTAGTGCTCCGTAGATTCTTTTATTTTACATGTCTTCGAAGAAAGAAACTTACAAGGAAGGAATTATTTTTAGATGTTGTTCTTAAACACACGAGCAAACAAATTATGTAAAGTACGTAACACAACCACTAACAGTCTCGGTTCTTTTGCATTTGAACATCGATTTATCAAGTAAATCTTTTGGATGATAACAAATTATAGTTTCTGTCAGGATATTAACTGCGATGTACGTAAACACATTTTTCGCATTTCATCTTAGTAGATTATATAGTACAATACATCATTCAAGTGCTTCAATATATACACACAACTTGGCACCTATGGATTATGCTGTAACAGGTTAATAGCAGTTAGAATACGAGTTAAATGTATTTTGAGTTTAGTGACTAATTAAGGAGGGTGCATTTCAAAATCTCATCGAGTATAGTGAGGAAGTACATCTGCGCATAGCGTGCCATTTAAAAGAAATATATATTCAAATAAATGTACAGCTTCAAGAAATTCAAAAATGAAAAAAAAAATCATAATAAAGCGAACAGTGACCCAAATGAAGAACAAAGTTTATCTGATTTAAGCAAATAAGGAGCGGAAAAAAATCTGCTAATTACTCAAGAGTTCTCTTTAGCGAACTCTCACACTTCTATTGATGTTATTTATCGTACGTGACTACACTCGACAACTTCCAGCGTGTTTATTATTTTTAACTTCAACCTTGTTATCTCAATTATCTGTTTTCAGAATTCATATTTTGCATTTACCAATAAGCAGATGGCTGAGAGTCGTTTTCTGCAACACTAAGCGCTCTACATGCGAAATAAAGGTCAAAATAATTTTTTGTGTGGTTTCTATAGACGTCGTCGAAGGGGTAAAACCCCTATTCCTATAGTTCTAGGGATTATCGAGTTAGCAGTGTGAAAATGCACACACGATTTTCTAGAACACGTATCATAAGTACTTTATCTTTAGGCATTAAACGATTTAAGAGACCTGGATGAGGATGACGTCACCTAGTGAAATACGATATCGGTCTAACACTTAAAGGTTATTCGATGCTCTTCTAAGTCGACCTATAAAACACACACTTTCCTTGCAGAAGAGCCGTAACATGAGCCACACAACGATTAAATATGTTCTTAATTAATTAGATTTGTCTGGAATCATGGAAACAGGCTAATCAGAATCACTTTGAACGTTTTTCAGCAGAAATATTAAAAAAAAATGATTGCAAAAAATGGGAATTTCTGACTTTGTTTTCGTGGAAATAAAGTGCGTACTTGAAGAAGAACAAAATCCTCCGAAGTAATTTCCAGTAATTAATCAGCACAATGTACACCCCTCCCTCGTGTTTCTTTCTCTCTCTCTCTCTCTCTCTTACTATATGTGTTTGTGTTTAAGTAAAACATTCTAAAATGAGTAAAATTATATATAAGATTGTGCAGAGAGTCAAAAGGGAAAGAAAATAAATGTTAGATAGCCAAAGTCTAAAGAAAGAGGCTTCCATCGACCCACTAAGTATACTTCTAAAACGGCCATTTGCTTATTCACTCTTCAAAGTCCCCCCAAAATTTTAATACATGGGAATACATTTTCTTTTTTTTTGAAAAACAATAGAAGTCGGAAGTTACTCTTTGCCAGTAGAAAAACTGAAAATAAAAAAAAAGAGAGAGATAAAAAGAAAACTAAAAAAAATGTTTACTGATATTTTTACTTCATACACCCTCTGTCCAAAAAGAAACCGAACTTTTCGAAAATAGAAGAAACTAGTGGGGCCATCTGTTATAGCTTTTTGTTGTCGAAAGCGGTAACCTTCATTAGTGTTGTGTCAACTGTTTATGACATTTGTTTCATTACAAGCCGAGTTATAGAGTGACAGAATGTTTTGACGAACGGTCAGTCGTCACGATATTCATGCCGTACGTGTCGAATTCTCGCTATCAATCGCTTCGAAACTTCGAGATAAATCTCACCATTGATCGTTTGGCCAGGCGGAACGAATTCTTTTGGATAATGCCCTCGGAATCGTAGAAACAAATTAGCATTGTCTTTACTTTTGACTTCTCCAAGCGACTTTTTTCCGGATGCCCCTCTTCTGGGACATCCGGGAAAATACTGGTGACAAAACACTACGTTTCGTCACCAGTAACGATCATTTCAAGGAACTTTGAGTCCTTACGAGCTCTTTTGATGAGGTCCTTGCACTGTTCAATCCGATAAATTTTTTGGTCATCGATCAACTTGTGGGTAACAAATCGCGAATTCAATTTACTAAGGCCCAAACTCTCCATCAAAATTTTGTGGAGTTCAGTTCATCTTCAATCAATCTCACGGCTGATTTCGGGTTTTCTTTGATGAAATCACGCACTTTTTTGGATGTTAACTTCGCTCAGTGCAGTTTTTGGACGGCCCAGCTTTTCGTCGTCCTCAAGCATCTCACGACCATTTTGAAATCGTTTAAACCACTCGTAAACTTGAGTACGGGGTAAGCATTCATCACTGTATGCTTTTTGAAGCATTTGATGGGTTTCGGTAAAACCTTTATCAAGTTTAGCACAAAAGTCAATCGCAGCTCTCTGTTTGAAACTCGTTTATCGACTGTTCGTCAAAACACACTGTCACTCTTGGCACTATAACTTACTCACTTACTTACTTATCTTGGTGCTATCAGCCTAGGGGGACTTTTGGCCTCACCGCGTGACGCCACTGGTCACGGTCCTCTGCGACCATCCGCCACGTTTAGGTCTCCAACCTGACAACCTGCAGGTCCTCCTCCTGATCCGCCCATCTCCTTCTCGTTCTCCCTGGCGGCCTCCGTGATCGGGGTCCGGCCTCCCACACTTGTCTCACAGTCCTTTCGGGGGTCCATACGATGCAGATGCCCAAGTCAGTGAAGACGCCGGGCTCTCAGCTCCATCAAGAAGTCTGCCGAGTTGTACAAAGCGTGTATGGCAGCATTAGACCGTCTCCTCCAGTCTCCGTCTGCCATGACCCCTCCATAGATACATCGTAGCATCTTGTTCTCGAATATTCTCAGGTGGTCAGCTGGCTTCACAGTGAGAGTCCACGCTTCGGCACCGTAGAGGAGAACAGGTCTGATCAAAGTCTTGTATGGTCCCACCTTAGTAGTCCAAGACAGTATACGCGAGGCAAAAAGGGGACTCACTAGGTAGTAGGCCACATTCGCGGCATTCACCCGTCTCTGGACATCAGCTCCAACTTTGTTGTCTTCAGTCATGACAGACCCCAGGTACCTAAATTCTGTCACCCTATCAAACTGAGCAGCTCCCTCTAGATCTTGAGCAGCATGGCGATTCATGAAAAGGTACTTCGTCTTCTCGGCGTTTATCTTCAGGCCAATGTCTTATGCAGCTTCCTCAATGGCAGTAACCAGTTCCACTGCGTCGTCCCGTTGATGCGCTATGACGTTTAGGTCGTCCGCGTAGCCAAGAATCCTGACTTGCTCCCCAATGTCAACTCCACCTAACACTTGCTGTGCACTTCTAATTACTTTTTCCGGCACTAAATTGAAGAGAATCGGAGAAAGCCCATCACTCTGCTTCACGCCGGTCTATACTTGAAACGGGTCCGACAGGTCACCTTCTACTTTCACTCTTGCTCTCGAACTATCGACACAAACCTGCATCATTTTTCGAAGTTTTCGAGGAATTCCCAGCTCCTCTAACACTTGCCACATTTTTGGGCGTATAACTCGGCTTCTAATGAAACAAATGTCACAAACAGTTGACACAACACTAATAAAGGTTGCCGCTTTCGACAACAAAAAGATACAACAGGTGGCGCCACTAGTTTCTTCTATTTTCGAAAAGTTCGGTTTCTTTTTGGACAGAGGGTGTAGATATAAAAAGTCCAATGGATTTGTTTCTGTAATTGATTTGATGAACACCCGTATCTCAGTCAAGATATTTATTCATGTCCATATTTGCATTTCTACATTGACATTTAAAGGAAGGGCATTGCATGAGTTTGTCTATTAAAATAGCAATTAATGAATTCAGATGATATTAAAAATATAGTTGGTAGAACACGTGTTATCAGTGCCAAGATTCGCTAGCTTAATCTTCTTACAGTCTTGAAAAGTTTTCTCCGTTGAATTGGGGATAAATCAAATGATGGTCGCATAATCGACATCCCACTCAAGTACGTAAATATTCGGTGAAACTAAAAAACGATTGGTTAAAAATGCAACTTTCTTGCAAAGTGAACTAAGTGGATAAGTCTGTATTTGTACTGAGTACGGTTTTCTGAGAAAAAACCTCGTGTCTTAATATTTAAGATAAATTCCCGAATATAAAAATTATGTTGAGAAAACTTAAAGATGTTATATTGTTGATTAATAAACCAAGGAATAAATAAAACAGACAGTGAATCTTAATCTTTGTCTTTCTGTTTTTAGTTATGAATTTTTTTTTGCTAGGTCGGTTTATAAAGCCCTTTGGTTAGAAAGAATTAGTTCGAATCCTGTGTAAAATGCAAGGAACAATTATAAGGGTTTTAAGTCGAAGATGAGTTAGCCGTCTCATGCGGAGGTCATAGGATTTTTTCATCGTGAAACAGCTGGTGTTTTTATCCTTCAAAAAAGGCAAACCAGTCCAGTGAAAACGCATATTTACAAACATGCAATACTACTGGATAAGAAATGTAACGTAAGCCACTTTTTTTTTTTTATAATTTGGCCAGCCTGGCTGGCCGAGTGGTTAGCGTATCCACTCCCCAGCCAAAAGGCTGTTGGTCTGAATCTCGCCTAGAGCATGAATGTTTGTGATTGTCAGTGGAAATACTAGTGGCGGTGGTGCTCGGCGATAGATGGCGTTGGTGTAGTTGCGGTCAGTTGATGGATTGTGAGTGGTGGAGGCAGAGTGGATGCTCTCCCTCGATGTGTCCTTGGACTCCCTGGAGGTGACAAATAATAATAATAATAATAATAATAATAAAATGTCCTAGTAAAGGTAGCATTGCTGTTCCATCCATCACTGGGTTGAGGAAAAAACACACACAATAAATTTCATGCCAACATTCTTTCGCAAAAAAAAGTCTGCAGAATATGAGCACTCCAGGTTTTGCAGAGTACAACATGGATAATTAGAGCTACTTCTCCAGGTTATGTTCGTGTAGTGTCAGTGGTTAGAAGGCTATGCGTGTATTAGTCGATGGATTGAAGACATTCCAAGGCCGATGCGACTACTTTGAATCTGTATGAGAACAGTTAATTAATTTGAAACCTAAGCCTGGTTCTAGGGTACATTTTTATTTTTATATATATATTATACTTATAATGGTAGGTTACAGTATCAACATACGTTTTTGTTCCTTTAGCTACGACTTAAAACTGTAAGTATGAAATCAAAATGCCATGTTATCATTAATGAAACCATTATAACTGTTGCACACTAGCAAAAATGTAATTATAAAATCAAAAAGACAAAATGTTATGATATTATCTATATTTAACTATAACTGAAAAGCCTTATTATAATTATTAAAAATAATATATCATTATAATTGGTATATTTATGAGAACTATTAAATATACCAATTGTAATGATAATAAACATAATTTTACCGAACGACTCGAAACAAACTATAGCATTTTCGAGTTAATTTTTTACTGTATACATGTAAATTATTTTAGGGATAATAAACTGTTAAAAATAAAATAAAATATAGAATTATCAGGGGGCGGCTTGTGCATAGGCACTGCGGAACTGCAGCATCCCCAATTTTTCTCGATATATAAATATATTTATTAATTCATTTATGTTTGCTTGTAATATTTAATTTTATCATCAACAATCCTATACAAGACTCTTATTTTGTATAAAAAATATTAAAAATCCATCTTGTAGCACTTAGGAGGGCGAAGGACGCTAGCAGCACTGGGTTTACCACAGTGTCGTATTGCCTAGGCGACAAGCGTGTGCACGTCATAGTGCGATGCGGACAGTGGAACTGCGCGACGCCAGTAGTAGAGTAGTGCTTATCGCGTTTACTCGGTTTCTTTAAATATTTAGACATTACAATTAAAGGATTTAATTGTAATGTTCAAACACGTATACACTTACAGTGTGTATGTGTATTTCGAAAGTTGCAGCATCCCCACGATTTCAAGCCAGGAGCCGCTACTGAGAATTATAAAATATTCACTATTATTTTCAGCCAGCCTGAGTGGTTAGCGCATCCGTCCTCTGAATAAAATGCTGCCGGTTCGAATCCCGCTGTGATTGTCTTGAGAAATACTAGTGGTGGTGATAGATGGTGTTGGTGTAGTTCGGTTGTTTTTGCACAGGTAAGTTTTAGTGGTTTGGCTTTCCAGATATTAGTACTCTAGTACACTCTAGTACAGAGTCTCCCAAGCTATCAGTACCTGCGTACCCCATCTTTAAATTTTAATAACACCGTCATACGCCTCTGAGGAAAAGGAAATTTGAGATAAGTTGTAAATATTGTATATTTCATTCAAATACAAATAACTATAAATTTTTTTTATTATTTAACATCTATGTTATAATAAACTAAAAACATCAATTTTCTGATATATACTCTCAAGGGGCGTCAAGGCCACACTGAGAGTTGTACATTATTAAATCACAAGCATACGCTTGTTTTAAATTATTAATTGCATTGCAATAGATCCAGACATAATTAAACACGTATAGATGCACGCGTGGATGGTGAATCAGTCACTGAGGACCGTTCTAATTTAAGATACGAATGTTTCCTAATTCAGAGAAGAGTTCCGAATGGGTGATTCGAACTATTTGAATTAAATTTTTTAATGCAAACAATACGAACCACGCGGTTGGAACACGATCTTGCCGCCAACCAAACCTGCTCTAATGAACGTCCGTCGATTCATGCAAAGGCACACATTTTATTTCAAACTCGCTTTGAATTTTTTAGATAAAATTGAGTATCGTGCGGTTATAAAATTCTTTGTAAAAGAAGGTTTAACGCAAAAAGAAATTCATTCGAAGTTCATAAGAGTTTATGGGCACCCTTCTCCTTCGTTTTCGACAATTAAGAAATGGGTTGCCGAGTTTAAACGTGGCCGTGCCAGCCTTGAAGATGATCCACGTGAAGGACGTCCAAAAAGTGTAACAACACCAGAAATCACTGATCAAGTGCACAATATGGTATTCGATGACCGGCGAGTCAAAGTGCGTGAAATTGCTGACATTATAGGCATTTCAAAAAACGTGTAGGATATACACGTTCCAATTGCATAAACACAAAGGTGTTTTGGCAATGGGAAAATTAAGGGATCTGCACTATGAATTGTTGGAACATCCACTCTATTCTCCAGATTTAGCTCCCTCTGACTTCTATCTCTTCTCAAAACTAAAACTCTTCCTCGCTGGTCAGCATTTGTCTTCGAATCAAGAGGTGATTGCAGCCGTGGAGGGGTATTTTGTAGATCTTACTGAGAACAGCTACAGGGACGGGATAATGGCGCTGGAATAAATGTACTAGTTTAGGAAGTGTGGAAAAGCATGTGTTTATATTAAATTTTTTCAGAATTCTTCTTAGTTTCCGGGAGAGCGAGCTGATGTAAGGTAAAGAGATATAACCTTTGGGGTTGTCCTGTGTCTATGTGTTGTTTTGAGGACGGCGGTATAGTTGTTTATTGAGTGTTTGAAGAATAGCCATTATTTGTGAATGTTCTTTTGAGATGTAGTTCATTTTTCAGCTCCTCCTCATCTGGCCATACACCTGGCACGATGAGCCAGAGTGCAGATGATACCTAACTTCTGTGCTGAACAGTGGTGTGAGGATGCATGCAGGTATCTATCCGTGTGCGTTGATTTTCTGAAGATCGCGATTTTTAAGGAATCAGACATCTTAGTACGTTTGAAGTCTAGAAACGGCAGAGATCCATTTTCTTCAATTTCGATGGTAAACTTGATGTCTGGGTGGAAGATGTTTAAGTGATTTAAAAAGATGTGAAGATTATCTAGACCTTATTAATAAAAATTAATATAAAAACATGCTTTTCCACTCTTCCTAAACGCAGATCAATTCTAAGCCAACTAAAACAGACTCACAACCATCTTCAGTTTCCTGGGGGTGTATAAAATCATATGTTACTGTGGGAAGCCATATTATGGCCAAACTGAGAAGTCCCTCCTCCTGCGTCTCGAAGAACATCAGAGAGACATTGTTTATAGTAGAACCAGAGCAAGCGCCCTCTCAAGCTATGTCCTGTTCTCGGAGAACACAAATAACGAAGGCCGCCAACACGAAATACACCGGAATACAACCACGATGAAGTAGAACGCCGCATAGTTGAATCCAAAGAAATTATCCTACGCTCTTGTCACAAAAACAGTAACTTTAGTTATACTTTGCCAGACTCACAAAGCTCTACCGTCAGATACTGGCGCACTCGTGAAGTCACAGGCTCGCATATACCTAACAATAGAACTTCAGCCCGGACTATAGCTTCAGTTCAAACTTAATTTCACTTCGTAGTCTGTTATTGTAGTGTACAATGTTTCTTTACGGTGTGTTTTGTGTTTGCTTTTAATGTTCTCACGCCTGAAGAAATCGGCAGAATCGCTGAAGCTTAACTGTTTTAGAAGCTCGTGTTGACTATTATGCCCTTTGGAATGCCATGAGTTCATTATCCCATCACAATGACAGTGGCACAGCCGCGTACAAATTACTTTTTTTTTAAATGATCACCCGAACTACCTTTTTAACGTAATGCTAGATGATCCCCCCCGCCACAATCCCCGAGCATATTGTTTTTCTCATTTCCGTGATTTAATGGCAACATTATTCTTTCCAACGTTTTGTAGTACTCGTCATCGTATCAGAAAATATTTTATATATAAACTGACTTATGAAGCATCACTGATATGGATAAGAATGGCGCAATGATTTGGCCTTCTCGTGCGCTTTATTTGTGAAATTTGCATTTAATTCCTAATTTGTATAAAAGTAGTAGCTAATATTGGAGACATCATCGTATGAATTTTGCAACCTTACCACAACTCTTTATTAAAATGTCATCAGATATTTCTTATACAGTAGATAGGAAATGTGAGGAAAAAAGGGTTTAAAGCGCACTGAATTCGAATAACAAGTATCCATGAAGAATGAAAGCTAGTTCCAGCAAACATCAAATACATTTCAAAAGATCTAGGTGGCAAGCCGTCTCAGAAACCAAGGGAATTGTTGAGAGATTTTTAAATAACAAGTAACCTAAGGGTTACCAACCTCATTCGAAGATGAATACTCCTCCTCATATTTTTTTGGGGGGGTATTCATATTTTTAATTCATATTTTTAATTCTACAAACGGACTCAAGAACACAGTCCATTAAATGACGTAACATACTGCCCTCATGTTTCTAGGACAACAATTCCTTTACCTCTAAATGATCACATAAAATTTGAGCATATCTGTGGATTATTTGACATCCGGAAGGTAAAAATGAAAACAAGTTTTCTTATTGTCAACGAAGCTGATTCCATCTCCATAAACCGCTATTGTTGATGGCTGAAAAACTCAAAAATGCATATTACAGATAACAATGGCTTGTTAAAAATGAAACAAAATCCATAAATCTCTGAAATTATGTAATTGTTTTGCAAGAATGGGCTTATTCCATTCCACCACTCTTCCTGTACATAGGTTAGACGATGGTTAGCACCATCCTACCATTTTAGAATAGTTTTTCGAAATTGAAAACCCAAAATGAAAGCACAAGAGGGTCATTCGTCTAAAAGTGTTTCTCCTGAACAGGACGATACTGGTAACTGCCTACCGACAGTCAGAGATGAAGACGTTGTCAAAACTATCAGGACTTTAATCGATCGGCATAGTGTGAAGAAAAGTGACGAAAATCTTCTTAGACGCATCCTCACTTTATTTACAGAATGGAAATCAGAGCATGCAGATATGAAACAAAACAGGGAGATGGAACAGCTCGTGGTATATCGCATGGCAGAAATGAGTTTTTATTTGCAGATTCCGGACAGCCAACTGATAGAGGATATTCTTCATCGCATATACTCGTGCGACTTGCACTTCAAGAAACTGTTTCTTGCCAAAGTAGATGACACAAAAGACAATGATTTGAATATTGATGAAGAACGTAAGTCAAACTATTACACGCCGACATTTCAGTTACCTCACGATTCAGAAACAGACAAGATTAATCACGTGCTGTATTTCTTGAGACATGCGCAAGAAAGACGGCTTACATTCGGTTCTAAGAAACAACGTCTGGTAGATTTGGATAGCCATTTAGAAACTCCTTGTGTATCAGTGGCTCTGACTTTGAATCCCGAATTACTTTTGTTGGTTCTCCGTTACGGAGGAATGCTTACGGACAGAAATCCAGACACCAAACACGATTTTACGGACAACGATTTTGCCGTTATACTCAGACTGCTCATTGACGTAATATGCAGCCAATCAAAGGATCCAACGAGCAACGAATTTTCCTTAGATATCGATAATGATATTGTCGTGAACGCGGTCATCTGCGGTCGTATTTTGTTGAGGGCTTCTCCACAGTTAACCTGCTCGATGCTAATGAAGAAGCAAAGACACGACTTCAAAGGCAGAACAGGAAATTACAAGAGGATGAGGATTAGAGCACTAATGAAGCTAAGTGAGGAAAACTTGATATCAAAAATCACAGAGAGATGCTTCGAACCGTCAGATCTGAAACATCTGTGTCGTACCAAAATCAGATATGAATTGAACAAGAAATGGGAGCTACCAGACGGAATCCAACAGCTACCCTTATCAAACGAGCTCCGCAGTTATGTTGATCTTTTGAAAGATTAAAGTCAATGGCATTTTTTTTGATTACGTAATAAATTTGTTTAATTCCAGACATGATGTTTAATTTTTATTTTTTTATTTACTTATTGTACACCCTCTGTCCAAAAAGAAACCAAACTTTAGGTATAAAATAAAACACAGGCCAATTATAATTATTCAAATCATTTTTTCCAATCAATATACTCTCCCTCAACTTCCATACAGCGTTCGACACGTCCAATTAATTCGTTAAATGAGTTTGTTTTATCGGTTTTTGGGATACTGTTGAGGGTTGTGGTTACTGCCGCGTGAACGTTTTCGATGATATCGTACCGCTTTCCTGTCATCGGCAAATGAATCGGGGGAAGAGAAAGAAGTCACAGGGCGCTAAATAAGGTGAATACGGCACAAACTTGGTTTTTGCTCAAAAACGTTTTACAATGTTCTGATGATGACATGGTGCATTATCGCGGAAAAGTGACAAGCTGCCTGCATCACGAAATTCATGCCGTACGCGACGAATTCTCACTATCAATCGTTTCAAAACTTCGAGATAAAACTCATTATTGACCGTTTGGCCAGGCGGAACGAATTCTTTGTGGATGATGCCCTTGGAATTGTAGAAACAAATCAGCATTGTCTTTACTCTTGACTTCTCCAAGCGATTTTTTTTTCGGATGCCCCTCTTCTGGTGGTCTCCACTCAGCACTCTGGCGCTTTGTTTCGAGATCATACTCAAAACACCACGTTTCGTCACCAGTAACGATCATTTCAAGGAAGTTTGAGTCCTTACGAGCGGTTTTAATGAGGTCCTTGCAGTGTTCAATTCGATATATTTTTGGTCGTCGGTCAACTTGTGGGGAACAAATCGCGAATTCAATTTACGAAGGCCCAAACTCTCGGTCAAAATGTTGTGCACAGTTGATTTTGGAATCAATCCCCAATTCAATGAATCTCACGGACAATTTTGGGTTTTCTTTGATGAAATCGAGCACTCTTTGGATGTTAACTTCGCTCATCCCAGTTTTTGGACTGCCCGGCTTTTCTCAAGCGTCTCACGACCGCTTTGAAATCGCTTAAACCACTCGTAAACTTGAATACGGGATAAGCATTCATCACCGTATGCTTTTTGAAGCGTTTGATGCGTTTCATTAAACCTTTTACCAAGTTTAACACAAAAGTCAATCGCAGCTTTCTGTTTGAAACTCATTTTCCGACCGTTCGTCAAAACACACTGTCACTCTTGGCACTATAATTCTGCTTCTAATGAAACAAGTCTCATAAACAGTTGATGCAACACTAATGACGGTTGCAGCTTTTGACAACAAAAATATACACAACAGGTGGCGCCACTAGTTTCTTCTCTTTTCGAAAAGTTCGGTTTCTTTTTGGACGGAGGGCGTATAAACACCGTTTCTTGATTTGAGTTTGAAATTTAGTTGACGAATTGGCTATTTCAAAACGTTCGTGGACGATTGATGAGTTCATTTGAAGTATAATTTTATGAAATATTTGTGCGGGAGAATTAAGAACGTTATTCTATTTTATTTTTGTAAGCGTTTTATTAATTATTTTTATGGAAGGATTCTAATTACCAATCCATAATTATCGTCTTTTTCATATTTCATGAGGATATTTTGAAAAAAAAAATTATATGCAAATTTTCAGATTTGTCGACTACTATATTCTAATTCAAAAGAGACTTGAGTTCAAAACTCTTAGGTATAAGGGCAACTTTTAAAAACATATCAGTAAAAGGTTAATTAATGCAGTCATAAATGGATGGTGAAATTAATGCATTGAATAGCATTAAAATTGAGTTAAATTGATTAATGTAATGTAGGGAATAACCGAAGTGAAAGAATGGAGATTATCACAAGCAGTACAATTCCTAATATATATGGGAATTACTGATGAATAATTTGTGTCCAAGTAACTGTATTAACATGGATGCAAAGTGATATATTCTATAAACGAATTATTAATTAACATCAAGATCCTTAAATAAGCAATCTCTTTTTTATCTAGTTAATATATGAAACGATAGCCTTTTTTAGAATAAATATCTCACATTTATACTTCCCTTTACCCAAAAAAAAAAAGGTTGATTTTCCTCGTTTTTAAGTTTTGCTTCGAGTTATGAGAGTCTCCATAACTCAGTCAGCATGAAGAAGTCCTTCGGTTGAAAATATTTGGGTTCGAATTCCATCTAGTATGTAAGAACCTTTTTTTTTTTGTTTTTCGCGAGTTTTTCATTCCACAAAACAGGTAAATCGACCATAAGAATACACCCAATATACAGCTATAGGTGACTCCGGAATAAGTATTAACTCAACTGTTCGTCGGATCTTGTTTCGAAACGCTGCGTGGTACGATGTGGGTCTATGTTATGTTATGTTCCATGAAGTCGTTTTCGACTCCTGGTGATCCCACGAACATACACTCTACATTCCAATCTGTCCCTCACCATGTCTTTCAGAATTTCCAAGTGCACTCCAGTTGCTTCTTTAACTCCATCTACGCATCTAATTCTTGGTCTTCCTCTTCTCCTGCTTCCATCAACTTTAGCAAGCATCATCATCTTCTCCAGACTGTCATTTGCTCATAATATGTCCCAAGTATGACAATTTTGGCTTGATGATCATAGCTTCGAGGGAGCAATCTGGATTTATTCTGTCTATCACTGATTTATTGGTTTGCTTTGCAGTCCATTCTTAGTATTCCGTATTCTTAGTAAGCATCTCCAAACCCATAATTCAAATGCTTCTATTTTCCTTCTTTGACTCTTTCTTAGGATCCAACTTTCGCATCCATACAGCACCACAGGGAATACCATTGCTTTCATGATTCTAATTTTTGTTGCGAGGCTAATATCTTTATCTTTAAAGATGTCGCTTAAATTTGTCATCGCTTTCTTTCCGAGTAATGATCTTCTTCTAACTTCTTCAGCACAATAACCATCTTTATCAATTCGGGATCCTAGGAGCACAAAAATTGTTAACTGCTTCCATTTTCTCCCCATCTTCTTCAAATCATTAAGTTCACATGTTGCCATGACTTTTGTCTTTTTGAGGTTAATTTAAGACCATATTTAGCACTTTCTTCTTGTGGGTCTACACATCAGTGTAAAACAGAACTTTTTTTAACAGTTGTCTCTTGTACAAACAACTTCGTCCTACCATTGGCCTTAACATTTGGAAGTGTTTCATGAAAAACGTCCACAAATATCTTGGATTCTGTTCAGGAGACAGAAATTTTGTTCACTAACAATCCTCTCAATTACTATTTCCCTTCTTTGCCTTTCGAAGACTATGTTCTGGTGCAGACTGATAGCACAATCCATAATCACCAAAGCATTTTCCCGTCTCTAAATTCATTCAATCTTCCTGCACTGTTTTTAACTGCTTTCCTTCAGAAGTATTTCTCAAATATTGTAGTCGACAATAAAATAGATTTTTTTTTATTCGTGACACCTAGGAGTCCGAAGACTCATCGCGGGAGGACACCTATTGTACAATTCTCAGTCTCCACCACCACTACACCAAACTTCTGCTACCGATCATCTACATCAGCGCCATCTACTGCCCACCACCACAGCAGGTATTTTTTGTCTGTAAATTGCGTGTGTTCTATATGTATTCTTATTATGTATGCATTATTTTTCTTTCTTCTGAACATTCGATCTTCCAAACCAATAGGTTTGAGCTAAACGTATTACTATATCCTTTTTACAATGTTTTGTGTGTGAAAGATTTAGTATACAATAGATATTCGCAGTGCTTCCTTGCACTTTGGATTTATAACAGAAACTTTTTTTTCGAGTATATAATTTATTACTATGATTAATATTTTAATGTTTGATAAGAGACTTTGCATAAAAATGCTTATTGCTTTTCAGTGTTTTGGATTGTGCATTATGTGTCACAGAACAAAAAAAAAAAAAATCCAAGGCGTTTTCTTTTTGCCTTTCGGATCTTTAGATAATCGACTTGCTTTTACATAAAGAAATCTACATGCTATAAAAATTACATTACTAATTTAAATAATAAAATAATAATTGTAATTCACATAATGAAGTTTTCTAAGTTCAGTGTTAACTTTTATTGCCTTTTGAATTAAATTATTTCGATTAGAAACATATTTTTTATTTTATTATTTATTTTAATATATTTGCATGAATTTTATTTTATTTTTTTTTAATAAATCAGAATCATTGAAGGCCATAATAACGAAATGATGATTTTTGTATATCCGCTGATGATATTCTTCAGAATAACCTTAGGGTAATTATTCCCAATGTCAATTTTTATAACAGAAAGAGAAAGTAAGGCAAACCATATAGTAATCCCTCGATTAGTGTGCTCCCGATTACTGCGTCATTTTTTTTTCGATACCCAAATTCGATTAGTGCGCCTATTATACATCTTAAAAATAAATATTACAGATTTTAAAAATTTTCTATCTCTACATTTTTATAGCTAACTATTTTAAAAAATCACTCACCAGAATGCAATAATTTAGTTACCGATTTAAAACATTTAGAAAGTTATTTTTAATGGCATACTACACTACTTACATGTACACTATGTTCCGAATTTTTACCGCCAAAAGTTATGTCGTCTGCTATAGTACGCCCACAGATTCGAGACCCTTCTGCGTATGTCACAAAAAGGAGAATCCATTCCGATAATAGGGTAATCAATCCGTCTTCTGGGATGAATTATTTAAAAATTAATTTCTCTTTTATGATTATTGTAGCTTTTAAAGTGGTAACTATTTTGCTTGTATAACAGTTGAGAAATTTTATCTATAAAGCACGTGATTTCGCGTGTTGGCGACCAATTCGTACGTCCTTCATTCTTTCTCCCCTTCAATGATAACGTCCAAGAGTTAATTAAATCTCATTCTGAAGAATTGAGTGATTCCTACCGGCTAAATTTAGATACACAGCTAGAAGATCCCGAAAAATATGAAGAAAATTTAACCACTGATAGTCAGTCAAAAGAGTTTCACAGAAACAATTTGAAAATATTTTTCGTACAATCGAAGTTTTTAAGCAGCAATGCTTAGAGGCTGACCCTGGTGAAGAGAGAAGCTGTAAAATTTGTAGAGGAGGGAATAGGGCCATACCGTCGGTTGTATGAAAAAAAGAAACAGAGTGACCCCCAAAGTACGTTAGCTCAATTCCTTGTTAAGAAGTAGAATAATAAAATTTATATTCTGAATATGTTTTATTGCCTTTCAGCTTCATGGTCTTCCTTTAACTAGGCCCTGAGACATTAATTCTTTTATAAAAAAATTAATGGTCAAAAAGGAAATCTGAGGAACGAATGATACATTTTCCCATAGGTTATTATATTCAGTTAGTGCGTTTTCGATTAATGCGCCCGATTTAAAGAACGCATTAGGCGCACTAATCGAGGGATTGCTGTACTTCCTTGACTTCTTTTTTATGAATTACTAAGAGTCGAGTGGATTCTTCAAAGAAACCAAATATAGGCTTTGTTGTTATTTTCTAGTAATCAATTTGTGTTTAAGGAAGTGGTTGAGAAATCGCTTCAAACTTCTCTTTACAAGGAGTTTGGAAAACAATACTACGAGATGGAAAATTGTTCCTATTGCGCAGAAAGTACAGTTAGCAGATAGAGTAGGGAATGCTAATTGAGGAATACTGTCCAGTATTCAAACGACAGTGTTCATTCGTTAGCATCTGCAT